>NC_056727.1:1114025102-1114325102 GCF_019279795.1 Protopterus annectens
AATGAAAAAAGGCTGACTGAGGGCAAGGTAGCAGACCCTTCCCCTACCACAGACTCAATGCCAAACCTGCCATCACCACAAACAGTAGTGCCACATCCCATGAAAATTACTGCCCAGCATCACAAACTGACAACAGTAGAAGCCATATCAATTACAATGCATTGTAGCAATAAAGCTCTTGAGAGAGTAGAAAAGATTGTATAGTAAGCCGGAATCCACTGAAGAAAAAGACAATATATGGAAGTGGGAGATGGAAATTACAGTCACTCTCAACTTGGACTCTTTTCCTGAATAAACAAGAAACTATAACCAGGTAGCACTCATCTCAAACTTGGTTGCTGGGCAAGTGACAGCAACTTAAATAAGAATTAACCAGCCAGTTTACTCTTTCTAGTGAAACACGTCCCCAGATCCACAGTAAATACTACATGGGATCCTGGATTAAAAATGTCACACCTTGAGTCCAATCAGTGGCCTCAGGGACAAATAAATCCATTATGAGGATTCAAATTTCTGGCCCAAAATGTGTTGTATGTATTTTTTTTAGCATCTCACATAAGTAACATATGCCATTTATCAAATTCAGCTGGAATTATATTTTTTCCAGATATTACAGGGTTTACAAGCAACACATAGCAAAACAATGTTGCAACCATTTCACAAGTTAACTAACTATACGCAACTCTTATTTGCATCTGTTTGAGACACAAAGTGTAACAGGTGATTGTGAAACCATACTTGGTGAATTACATTATACCTGTAACCTAGCAGCAGCAGAAGTAGCATTACTGCAGTAAATGCAGCATACAACATATATGAAATCTTCTGAATGACTATGAATTTCACACATATATATATATATATATATATATATATATATATATATATATCCATACATACAATATATATATATATACATACATACATACATACATACACAAGGTATTTTAGAGATAATAAAGATAAATGTGTTGAAGGGCATGAACTCGCATGGTGGAAATAAGATAGGGAAAGGAAGCTACAGAGAAAATACCAAACACAAGAAAATGTTTCTGAATAGATAGGGTAGAAGACATTTGAAAGATATGTTCAGTCAAATTTATGGTATCTAAAAGTATCCCATGATTTAAGTATGAATGGGAAAGATACAGGAAAAATACTAAGAAATCTCAGTAGCTATTCATGTACATATATTAGAGTTCAAACTTTTTTTGTGATACACTGAAAATTAAATTAAAACATTATAAACTAACTAAGTTGTTTTTGTCTGCCAACCTATCTGTTGTTCTGACATCTCATCTGTGTCCAAATGGTTCATGCAGCAATTGCAGAGACATTTTTAAAAAGTGTGCCAGATGGAGATGTAACAGCATGAAATATTCAAATTAAAAGATTTAAAACCCCAAGTTTTAACACTTTATTTTGAAATATAGAGGAAAACAGAAAAAAAAGTTAATATGCAGTTAAGTATTTATGTCATACCTCCTGGTTATGCATGTCTTCATGTTTAAGTGAGTAAGGGCATATAGTTTCACTCATACCTTTCAACTGTCCCTGATTTTGAAGAGCATCCTTGAATCTGCCTCACAGTTTTGCCCTGTCATTTGCAAAATGTTTGATTTTTTTACTAAATCAATGAGGATTATACTCAGTCAATAATGCCAGACAAATAGTTTTGTAACTCTTATTGTTCAGATAATTCATGTTGATGAAAATGTTGCTGTTCTATTAACTTTTGATGCAAATTACAGTAATATTTAAAAATTGTCCCTGATTTTGGGCATTTGTTTTCCCATTATTTTTGACTTTGTCCAGACATTTGATCAAACAGGTTAAGATGTATTTTGCTGGATGATTTCTCAAGATCTTTGAAATCTGTTACCTGATGTTACATTGCTCTCTCCCCTTCTGTACTCTCCTTTTTACGTTTTTTATGGCTTTATTGACTAAGTCCTTATTGTCTGTGTTTCTCATCAGTATAAACAGATCCTGTCTGCTCATTTTTTTCAATGCACTTGCACATTGCATTTTTCCTTTCAGGGTTATGTACAAATTCTACTTCTTGGGCATTCTTATAACCATAATTTGATAATTTCATCTGATCTGTATTTACTCTGTATCTACCATTTGCAGGAAACAGAAGCTTTCTGTAGGAATAGGGCGGCACAGTGGTGCAGCGGTTAACGTTGTCACCTCACAGCAAGAGGTTCACCGGTTCGATTCTCGGCTGGGGTGCCTTCTGTGTGGAGTTTGCATGTTCTCCCTGTGTTTGAGTGGGTTTCCTCCCACATTCCAAAGACATGCATCTGGAGCATTTCTCCCCGGGCCTCCACTGAAAACAGGCTCTGTGGAACCTAGTCAGACATTCCTGGTCAACAAATGTTAAATAAATAAAAAAACTCTTCTCTAGAGCACCAGTCATTATTTAGCTTGGATATAATAACACATCCTTAGAAAATGCTAACACTTACCAATAGTTTACGTTAGACCCCCCACTGAGATTATAAACTCAGCAAAAAAATGTTAAGGTCATCTTATTACTGAAATGACCCAGTTTTACTTCTTAAGATTATAGCTAATGACCCATCAAAGAATTACACAATTCACAGACCTTCATTAAAATCCAAACAGAACAAACCTGGTTTCTAACTTGTTCACCTACCTACTCTTCTAAAGAAAAGTACTTGACTGGCCCAAAAAAGAACATCACTGCCTCACATTCAGCACTGACCCTCAAACTATAACCTAGTGACTTTTCATTTCTACTTTGTGAACCTATATGCAATACCCTCCAAAATTTCATGACCACTTTAAAATAAGACATTTAATTGTCATTTTAGAATCTCAAATTTCTAATGCCAGTTTACAAGACTAACTTGCATGCATCCAGTCTAACTTTAAGGTCCTACCTGTTTTCAAGGTAACAAAAATGTCAGCACACCTTTAATTTCTATACAACTAGACTGATTTCACATTCACATAGGCAACACACCTACAAGACAGTGCAAAACCTATCCAACTTTGATCAGCAGGCCTTTACAAATTTAATAAACTCCATCAGTTGATCCTTGTTTAAATACTTACCACTAGATGATGCAGTTGAACAATTTAATTCTACACATTAGACAGTTTAGCTCCCACCAGATGGAAAAGAGTTAAAACCAGCTATACTCCTTGGCTTTCAGTCTATACCAGATCACTCATGCAGAAAAGAAACAAGGCTTGGACAACTTACCTAATTAAGACTCACAGTAATTTACAGCATTTCAAAGCACTGCATAACCTTGTAAAGAAACAAGTTAATTCAGACAAAAAAAAAAAACAATTCCATACAAAGTCACAAAATCAGCACAAATTCAGTCCAAAAACCGTCTGGCACACTATCAAAAACTCCTAATCCCAGGAAGTCAGTCCTCCCCTCAACCCTCCTGTGATAGTACCTCCCCTGACATAGCAACTCAATTTAACTCTTACTTCACTGATAGCAGAGCTTCCATCACTAACGAATTCCCTCCATCTCCCTCTACCGTCTCTCAGCCACCTATTACCTGTCACTCCACATTTTCCCTTCAACTGGTTTCTACTTCCTTCATCAAATCCCTCCTGTGCAAGCTCAGGCCATGTTCTCCCTCTGCAGACAATCTTCCTAACAAATTTCTAAAAATGTCTGCTGCCTCAGTTGCCTACCTTGTTTCAATAATCATGAATAGATCTATCAGGGAGTCTTATGTCCCCTCCCTTTGGAGAGAAGCCTTTATTCTTCTTCTCTACAAAGGTGGCACCTCCACAGACATCTCTAACTATAGGCCATTTGCTATTCTTTCACCACTATCAAAAATTCTAGAAAAATGTATCCATAAACAACTTCAATACCTACTTGACAGTAATCTTCTCTGTCCCACCCAACATGGATTCAGACCAGCACCCAGCACTACAACTGCTCTACTATCCTTTACTGACACTGTCAACAAAGCTCATGACTCAGGAAACTTTGTCTCTTCTCTGTTCTTAGATCTATCCAAAGCCTTTGATACTGTCTCTGACCCCCAACTGTTATCCCAACTATCTCTTCTGGGCTTGACCAAAACATCCTTACAATGGTTCAGTAGCTATCAATCTGTCAAATAGAACTCTAACTTCTCTCCTTACTTACCTGTTACCACTGGGGTACCCCAAGGCTCAATACTAGGTCCACTTCTCTTCAACATTTTTATTAACCATCTTAATACTGCCAGCAAACGGGCCACCCTGCTGATGATTGCATTAATCTGCTCTCTAGGACTCTCTCTCAACTACAGAGTTTAATGCAAGAAGCATTCAGTTCCATTGAGTCTTGGCTCACCAACACTCATTTACTACTTAACCCCCAAAACAACTACGTCTACTATTTTTACCAAAACAATTTTCTCCAGATGCCTCTAACTTTGCTATTATTTCTCTGAACAATAATCAATGTGGTTTCACATACAAAACTGTTAGGTGTAACTACTGACAACAATCGTAAGTTTGATCTACATATCAGCATCATAAATAAAAATAATCAAAAATCAGGCATGGTGTATAGGGCTAAGAAATTCATCTTTAACTCCACAAGAGTAACCCTTGCCACCAACTGTCTCTTACCCTCCCATCTATATGCTTCACCTATCCTAACCAATCTTCACACTTCCCTCAAAGCAAAACTTAGCCAATGCTATAATAAAGTAGCTAAATTTGCCACAGGCCAAGCCCACTACTCTCACCACTGCTCTGCTCTCAAGTCCCTAAATTGGCTTGAACCACCCCACCTTCTCACTTTTAATCAACTAACATTAACTCACAAATTACTATACAACTCCTCATTTTCACAAACTACATCATCATCACTACTTCAACATTATATTCCATCATGTGAGCTATGCTCCTTTCACAGGTATCTACTATCTATTTACAAACCTCATAGATCTAAAGGGGTTAGTCTGTACTCTCACTGTGTTGCCACATCATGGAACAGCATTCCAGCAGGAATCAGACTTACACCCCTCTACTATTCCTTCAAGTTTAGGCTGAAAGGACATCTAACCAATAACTGGATCTGCACATGCTCCTTGCCATCTTAATACTCTTTTCTGTTCCCTTCTACCCCGCCCTTAATAGACTTTCTCTTGATAGATCCTACTTACCTTCGTGCTTTACCTACTTTCTAGCCTCACCTCACTTCAATTCCTTAACATGCTAATGTCCTTTCTTTGTATTCTTACACTAATCTTTATCATCATCATCATCATCTTCTTTCAGCTCCTCCCATTAGGGATCGCCACAGCGGATCATCTGTTTCCATTTCTTCCTGTCCTCTGCATCTTGCTCTGTCACACCAACCACCTGCATGTCCTCTCTCACCACATCCATAAACCTTATCTTAGGCCTTCCTCTTTTCCTGTTACCTGGTAGCTTCATCCTTTTCCCAATATACTCCGCATCCCTTCTCAGCACATGTCCAAACCAATGTAATCTTGCCTCTCTGGCTTTGTCTCCAAACCTTCCAACCTGGGCTGACCCTCTAATATACTTATTCCTAATCCTGTCCACCCTCGTCACACCCAGTGCAAATCTTAACATCTTCAACTCTGCCACATCCAGCTCAAACTCCTGCCTTTTTATCAATGCCACTGTCTCCAACCCATATAACATAGCTGGTCTGACTACACTCTTGTAGACCTTCCCTTTCACTCTTACAGGTACTCGTCTGTCACACATCACTCCTGACACTCTTCTCCACCCACTCCATCCTGCCTGTACTCTCTTCTTCACCTCTCTTCCACACTCACCGTTACTCTGAACTATTGATCCCAAGTATTTAAACTCATCCACCTTCACCACCTCTACTCCTTGCATCCTCACCGTTCCTCTATCCTCCCTCTCATTCACACACATATATTCTGTCTTAGCCCTGCTGACCTTCATTCCTCTTCTCTCTAGAGCATATCTCCATCTCTCCAGGGTCTCATCCACCTGTTCCTACTCTCACTACAGATCACAAAGTCATCTGCAAACATCATAGTCCACGGGGACTCCTGTCTGATCTCATCTGTCAACCTGTCCATCACCACTGCAAATAAGAAAGGGCTCAGAGCTGATCCTTGATGTAACCCCACCTCCACCTTAAACGCATCTGTCACTCCCACCGCAGACCTCACCGCTGTCACACTACCCTCGTACATATCCTGTACCACTCTTACATACTTCTCTGACACTCCTGACTTCCTCATACAATACCACAACTCCTCTCTAGGCACCCTGTCATATGCTTTCTCTAAGTCTACAAAAACACAATGCAACTCCTTCTGACATTCTCTGTACTTCTCCATCAACACTCTCAGAGCAAACATCGCATCTGTAGTGCTCTTGCCTGGCATGAAACCATACTGCTGTTCACTAATCATCACTTCCCTTCTTAACCTAGCTTCCACTACTCTTTCCCATAACTTCATGCTGTGACTGATCAATTTAATCCCTCTGTAGTTACTACAGCTCTGCACATCACCCTTATTCTTAAAAATCCGTACCAAAACACTTTTTCTCCATTCCTCAGGCATCCTCTCATTTTCTAAGAATTCATTAAACAATCTGGTTAAAAACTCCATTGCCATTTCACCTAAACACCTCCGTGCTTCCACAGGTATGTCATCTGGACCAACAGCCTTTCCATTCTTCATCCTCTTCATAGCTATCCTTACTTCCTCCTTGCTAATCCCCTGAACTTCAAGATTCACTATCTGCACATCATCCAAACTTCTCTCCCTCTCATTCTCTTCATTCATCAACCCCTCAAAGTACACTTTCCATCTCCTCAACACACTCTCCTGTAATCTTTATCTATCCCAGAATCTATGACTGAAATTTACTATCTAGTTCTCCTGCCAGAAAAACTATATGGCTTTTATGACCTATTACTTATTCGGTTATATATTTTTCATGCATCATTATGTAACATGCACATTAAGAACTCTTTTCTATTTTGTGTATAATGTATGGTCAACTTTATTGCTTGCCTTTATATTTTGCTTATTTTTCTTTTATTGTATTCACATAGTGTACTACTTTGCTATTGTCTTAATATTTGTAACCATTGTTCATTTTTTAATTCTGTTTAATGTGTACTATAGAGCTTTTCTCCCTGGGCTGACACTGAAAATGGGCTCATACCCAGTCAGATATTTCCAGCAAACAAATGTCAGATAAATAAATAAATAAATAAATAAATTTGTAAATACCCTAACTGCTACCCATATCATCATCATTATTAATCAACCTTCAGCAGTGTGTTTCTAGCCACTCTCCTGTATGTTGTTCCTTTTCCAGGGCCACTATCTCGATAAAAGAATCCGAAGGACATGCACTGACATATCACAGAATGGCTTACTACCATGTTCAAAATGTCCACTTTGATGTACACATTTTCATTTTTGTACCTATGTTTCTTATTTTTACATAAACCTTTTATTTGTCATATATATTTTTTACTCATTGTATTTGTCTGACCTGATAAGTAAATATATAAATACATTCTTTCAATACTGCCAAGACTGTCAGGCTGCATTAACTTTGGTTCTAAATCATATGCAACCTATGATGGCCTGACACCAGGTGTAGTGGACGTGACTGGTAACATATTTTTGTAAATTATCCTTTCATTCCACTTGTTCTGCTGATCAGATCAGCCTGTACAGTGCAAATATTACAGACTTGAGAATGCCTCCCTCCTGGTGATATAGTATGGTCTGCAGTGGTGTGACATAGCACCCAGGCTGGCCCTCATTCACAGTGTAAACATTTACCTCTAGAATGACTGAACTCATTTCTTCCCCTTGTCATCCTACCCTCCTGTTCGTCACTCTCCATTTTCACTTATCTTCCCCTCTTTGTCCAGTTTCTCATCTACCTAGTTCTCATCACTCTGCAATACCCAACCTAAATTTTCCCTACTTTTATTTATTTTGGTTGGTTGGTTGGTTGGTTGGTTGGTTGGTTGGTTGGTTGGTTGGTTCGTTGGTTAGTAACATGTTTGTTGGTCAGGTAAGTACACTGATTCAAGGACCCTTTTTAGGCGCAACCCAGGTCAAGATGGCACAATTACATTATCAAAAAGCTTGACTGTTACACAGATAATCATGAAGCCTTAGTACCATAATCCATAGCATATAGCAGGTAAGTCAGATGTGTGCAGTGAAATAAGTATATGTGTATAAATATATACAATGGCATTTTTAAGTCACATTGCTTGTTTGAAATTTGTTTAGGCCAGACTACTGATTCTTTGCATATTTCCCTCATTGGGACCTATGTTTTGCATATCGTGACCTACCAATGATATTAATCTTAGCAAGCATTGTTTAACTTGTATACCAACTCAGTTATTGTTCTGTGTCTGACAGTTTTTTTTTCTGTATCCCTCTTGAAGTTGAAACTGTAACCTTCTGACTGCTTGATCTTTTTCTGCTACTAGGACTGTTTCCTGAAATGGTTGCATTTTTGAGTACAGACATTTAACTGACAAAGTAAAAAATATATTATTTTCTCAGACACCTCCATACAGTTGTTATTCCTATGCAAGCTCTATTTCCCCAATAACCTGTGTTGCCCTCTTTGCATAGTCTGCTTTCATAATTTCAGTATCTTCTGGATACATTATCCTTCTCATATCCTTTCTGCAGTATGTTATCAAGTAAATGGCAAATATGACGCAACCACAGGGATGGCCATCATCCCCAGACTGTGATAGTTCTTCATTTTTAGTCTGACTGTTTCTGGGTTGTATGTTTAAGGCATACTCAGGTGAAGCTAGATGTAGACCAAAGGAGAAAATGCTACCTTTCCTATTTTTCTCTCTAGTAGTCCAGGTCTTCCACTAAAAATGCCATATTTTTCCATTGTGAGGTCCCTTCCAAACAATCCTTCAGTAATTGAGTCACAGAACACCCCCTTACCCTCTCACATAGGACCTAGGAGTACTGTCTGGTTAAGTGACTTGCTCAAATGCATGCAGTTTGCAAGTGAACATTTTGGGAATCAGACCAGGATTACTGGATTAAGCTTGTTTGGAGCTAATTGACTAAAACCTCTGAACTAAACTATCTGACCAACCTCAGTTTTCTAATCTTTCTTTGCATCTAGATTACAAAAAATGCCTAAGAGGACATATTGATGGTATACCTCTGTGGCTGCTGTGTGTCCTTCTCACTCACCTTGTACATGCTTAACACATACTTATTCTCGATTCCCTGAATCCCTTTGCTTTTAAATTTATCTCTGAGACTCACCAGGTTGTCTAACATTTTATAAAGACCATGCTAGTCTCTTATATATTCCTGTTTTACTGGCGTACTACAAGTCATAGCTGTAAGTATAAAGGTGTCCCTTTTATTTCTTATTGCCTTTTCTGGCTATCATTGTTTTTGGTTGTTTCTGGTCTCTTTAATTAACCTACTGTGCAATTGGGTACTACAGTAAAGCACTCACAAATTATGTGACTGTAAACAAATCAACAACTACCTTCCGTTCCCAGATCACCACTCAAAAAAGAGTAATTTTCTTATCAAGACAACCTAGTAACAGTCATTATCTCATGATTGGCCATGTGAGTTCAGCACTTTTCACTGAATTTTCTTGATGCAGAAGGTAGTTCTAGTACTCAGTGAATTCAAATGTAAAATGAGAATATTTGTTGTGCTTCTCTGAACTGTATGGTTTGAGTTAACTGCTTCAAGGAACCATTTTGAATTGTATGATCTTAATGTAATCATTAAACCCAAAGGGTTTTATCACTCCGTGCTACAGTCACCATTTCTAGACAGACATCCAGCGTGTGAAGAACAATAACCTACTGCATCTGCTCTATGACTGACGGAGGGTTAAAGCCCTGACTGTGACTCAGGCCATTCAGCAGCATCCGGTGACATGGCTACTGCTACAGGTAATTAGGGAAGATGGATGTCAGTAGCCAATGCTGGCTTACCCATCCTGGGACAAAGGCAGTAGGGAGAGAAACATGCACAGAATGCAGTATAAGGCCTAGACATGGTCACTTGGTTCTGTCAAGCTGGACCACATAACAGCCTTGCTGCAGAGACTGTGGGAATGCACGCACTCATAGGCAAAGACATATCAGCCCTCCTGTGAGCAAGTGTACTTCAGCCATCAGGGAGGGGTTAGGGCATGAATAAAAGAAAATCTCTCAGGAATACCTGGATGGCAGCTGTGTCATGACCAGCTCTTATCGTGGTTATGAAGAATGAATGGTTGTCATGGGAGGGGTTGATGGTTGGCAGGCCTAAAGTTATAAAAAAAAAGGAATTAAAAAAAAGCAATAGTCTGCTCATGGCTCTGAATTCAAATACTACGTAAGCAACGTGAATGGAAGATGTTTCTGATCAGGTTATAGTTATTGCCATTTGTTTTATATCACTGCAGAAAGAACTTTCTTAAAGTACTTTCACTTTTTTCTCAATTGTTTAAATGCTTTCACTTTTGAAACCACATTCCTTTAAAGCTTTGGCTACCTGGAAAATAATGCTGCCACTTGTCAGACGGCAGAGATTGTATAGCAGATTGTGGTGGCACACCAGTAACTAAAATATATTTTTTCTCTTCTCCCATTGTATCCATAGGTTTGTGAATGTGCTTGTGTACTATGGTCTGTCTTTGGGAGTTTCTGATTTTGGAGTGGACATCTACTTAACTCAACTCATTTTTGGCTTTGTGGAGATCCCAGCTCATATTATTGTTACTTTCTGCCTCCCGTATTCCAGAAGAATCACTCAGATTGCCCTCCTTGCTCTAGGTGGTGTAACATGTTTGCTTATACTTGCTGTACCTGAAGGTAAGTAATAATGAAAATGCATTAAAAACTTAATATGTTTTCTATCATCTCAAACTTGTGGGGGCTAAATCATCTAGGATGGGAGACAGAAAGCCTAAAATTTGTGTAACAAGGATTATAAAACAATTCTGGAGCTTACAGTGCCAGCGAGTCCATTTGGACATAAAGCATACCTGAGTTTGGAACTCACAATTGTCATGTGTATGCAACATGTAAATAAGGGCCAGGTCTATGTCACATTGTCAAACTCACTAATCATTGAATGACTATTCATCGAACCCTATTTGTTGAATCTTCATCTGTCAAACGATCGTTTCAGTGAAACCTTTTCCCAGGGTAAGTAACCAGTGGGCCAATCTACCAACCGCAATAAAAACAGTATTTTTCAAACCCACACCCTCCCTTAACTAAATATACCAACTCTGAGATTGCACTACAGTGGTGAAAAAGGCAAACTCCTGATAATGGCCCAACAGTTACTTATCATGGGAAAACGTTTGCTGAAACAATCATTCGATGGATGAAGACTTCGACAAATAGCATTCAACAAAGAGGTGTTTGATGATTAGTGAGTTCAGTGATGTGAAGTAAACCCAAAAGGGTCAGGTATTTGCAGATTATTGGTTAACTAATGTACAGTAAGTAACCTGAGCCCTGCAGAGACAGGTATTAGTTACATAACTTCCATCTGCATATAGCATGACAGTTAGCCTCTCCATGCCCTAGGCGAGCAGAAATCTGTACATTTGTATGTAAAGCCTGCCATTGTAATTATCAAGAATGACAGTACAGATTGCACATCATTATCTTTGTGCAGCTGGGAAACCAAAAAAGGACAGCTCATCTGACTATTACAGCTAAAGCTCCTGAGTACATAAATTGTTTTATTGTGGCATAATAAAATCTCCAAAACAGGGTGTGGGAGAACCCTTTAATGGATGGCAGTCACTAGCCAAGTTTGGCAGGTATCACCATATTACATAGACACCTAGGGGGTTGGGAGGGTGGCCTAATGGTTAAAGTGTTTGCCTTACAAACACAAGGTGCAGGGTTTGGGTCTCCCAAGGGATAATTGGCTAAGCTTAAAATGGCTCGCATGGGCAGTTAGCTTAGTACTAACCTATGATAATGAAGCTATGAATCCAATCACATTTCAACGGTACAACTACTACCAATTTTTTAAATTTATTTGAATGTATTTCCCTATTACAGCTTTCTGGCAGCACATGTTTACATCCCTTTGTCACAGTGAAATAATTTGGAAGATATAAAGCCCTATTCCAGAAAACTGCATACCATTTCAGATGGCAGCTGCATGAACAGTGGCAGTATTAAAGTGGACATCTTTGATTTCAGAAGGTCCATGGTGACCTGTAACTACCCTGTTACCACTAGCGTTAGTGATCACTCTGTGGTCACACACTTCATGAAAAAGAACACGCTTCATTCCTGTGGTTTGTGTCTTAGTAATGATCATCCCCTGGTTTAAACAATTCTTGCATATTAAATGTGCTTTAAAATCTAGCCTTTTAACTGAATGCAGTGCTTACTTTCTGATATTAATGCTTTTGCCTGTCATTTACCATTTGCTGTTATTTTATTTATCTAAATTTGAAGAGGTTCTATGATTATAAATTGCATGTGCATTTGTTTTCATTGATTTAATTTGCTGTTTTTGTCACACAGCCTTCAAAATGAAACTTAATATCTTTTTGAAATGGCTATTCTGATGAAGTCTCATGCAATCTGTGGAAACAAAAACACTTGTTATGTTTCAGTAAATTATTTTCTGGAAATTCTATTTTTAGCGAATTCAGAAATTCTCACTTCCCCCCTGTGGAGGGTTAAGGCTAAAAGAGGATGAGGACCACCTCGGGGCAGTTGTATGGTGGAGGTCTTGTGAACAGAGTGCCATGAGTGCTACAGTGTATCAGGCCTTCGCTGGCCCCTGCACTTTGATGTACCTGTGGGAACATAGCGCTTGAATGTCTTCTTCTTGAAAACCAATAAAGGATCGTAAAGCTCTCGATCAGCGTATTCTGGACTGCCTGGACTCCATTGTAGTTCTTAAAAAGTTTTTCACAGATGAGAAACTCCAGGTGAAGCAAAAAGCTACTGTGAATGAAGCTTCAGCAATAGACCTTTCTACCAATGAAGACCATCAAATGAACAACTAGAATAGTTGGACTGTTGGCCCCATAATCTTAGGGAACTACCTGTTTTCTCTTTCTATCTCTCTCTCTCTCTCTCTCACGTTCTCGCTCTCTGTTTTTAGAAATTAAATAAAGCAAAATAAAGAACTAGACTAAAACAAGCCTTGCTCTCACAGGTACATCAAAGCGGAGGAGCCAGCAAAAGCCTGATACACTGGAGCAGTCACGGGACTCTGTTCACAAGACCTCCACCATATGACCACTCCGAGGTAGTCTCTCTTTTATGCTTAACCCTCCACATGAAGTAAGTGAGAATTTCTGAATTAGCTAGTTTGTTCCCCTCATCTCCAGAGGGGCCATTCTCATGACCTGGGCTACCACTTACGTTCTGACTCAGAAATTCTATTTTTAATGAATTATTTATTTTATGTATTCTACTCACTTTACATGAACAGCAGATTTAGCATTTATTTAATATTCAACAGTGTTTTAACTACACTGAACATCTCATGGAGCTTGTTATACTGACTGAGCTATGTACTACCTGAAGTATATCAAATTAGAATACAACTGAATAGTTTATATGTGATCCCAGGCAGTTGTGAATGCTAGAGGTTTACTGATGTGCCATGGAAAACACTGAAGAATATTGTGGGTATGGATATTATTAGCTTTGCTCATCTGGAGTTTGGTCAAAAAGGAGACAGGTGTATTTTAAAGTGTATATGTGTGCTAGTAAGATGTCATCATCTATAAGTGACATGAATTCAAAAGAGTGAAATATAAGGATTACAGTGATATAATCTTTGGTGAGATACTGAGGCTGAATTTTGTTATTCCAAACAGGTTACTGTTCATAGGTTCATAGGTAGGTACTAGGCTATTGGCCCAAGGGCCTAAGTAAGCCTAGCCAACAAGGTTCCCTGGCTTATGCACCCAAGAAAGTTATTTTCCTGTGCCCCTGTCGAGCAGAGCCACAGAAGTGATCCCCAGGGTGTATTTCCTATTTCCTATCCACTCATTAAGATTTTCCTTGAAGAGTGATAATGAGGAACTTTGCTTGACATAGATGGGTAGCTTGTTCCAGAGTATGGGAAGTCTCTGGGACAGGAATCTATCCCTCCAGCATGTCCTGTTTATTGTGGGGACAAGGTTTAGGTCCCTAGAGCATGTAGCTTGGAGGGATTGGGATTTCTTTAGGTGCAGCATGTCCAACAGCTCTGGGTTTGACATAGCTTTATATGTTAGGCAGAGATCACCTCAGAGTAGGCAATATGCTATGGAGTAAAGCAGGAGTTTTTTAAGACGGTCAGTGTAAGGCATCTGTTTGAGGCCAGTAATACTCTTTGTGAGGTACTTCTGTGGCCTTTCCAGCTGCTGCAGATGTCTTGTGGGGTACATTCCAAAAGGGGCATTTTACTCTATAATGGGTCTAATGAGTGTCGAGTAGAGGGGAACAATTACCTCTTTTTTCCAGGATGAGAACCCTTTTGTGATGAGGTGTGCAATGTAGAAGGATTTCCTGACTACTCTGGCGATGTGATTATCAAAGGAGAGACTACTCTCCACCTGGGACCTAAGGTCTCATCACACATTCGACATTAAGTAGACTGCCGCCTATGTGGTAGTTCCTGGGTACAGAGTTTTTACCAAAGGGGATGACAATGCATTTTTGGCATTGAGCTTGAGGCCATGGCTCTGACACCAGGCATCTGTCTCAGTGATGCCCTTCTGTAGGATGTCCACATCATTTGGGGACTCGACTATGGCTCCTAGTTTCCAGTCATCTGCAAACTTCATTAGTCAAAGGCCTTCTGTATTAGCCTGTACTTCAGAGAAGTAGATACCAAACAAGAGCGGTCCCAGGACTGAACCCTGTGGTACTCCACTTGTCACTGGTTTGAAGTCAGATTTCGAGTCTGCAACTTTTACAGTGTGGGTTCTGTCAGTGAGCCAGTGTGCAACCCATCTTGCGAAGTAAGGATTTATACCTAGTTTAGTGAGTTTATCTATAATTCCAGAATGGGGGATGGTGTCAAAAGCCTTGGCAAGGTCAGGATAGGCTGTGTGAACTACCTTACCCTCGTTTACAGCTTTGGTGACTGCCTTAAAGAAGTCGATCAGGTTCAGGAGGTATGATCTGCCTTTCACAAACCCGAACTGGGTGGGGTTCAGAGTTTGGAGGTTACCAATGTCTTTGTTTGAGTTCCGTGATGATACGTTCCATGGCCTTACAGACCAGGCTCGTCAGGCTAATAGGGCAATAGTTCCTGGGATCAGTGGTGGCTCCCCCTTTGTGGAGTGGGATAACTGTTGTTGTGCGCCACAGTGGGCACAAAGCCTGATGTGAGGCTATGATTGAACATGGTGTTTAGGTGGGGAGTCAGTTTGTTCTGAAGTTCGTGTAAAACACAGCCTGGGATGTTGTCCGGTCCCATGGATGCTGTGTTTCTGGCTATAGAGAATGCAGCTTTTACCTGAGTAGTTGTGATTATAGGGACTCTGCATTCTTCCTGTATAGACATGGGCCCTTTAGGGGCTTAGAGGGGGGGTAAAGTTAGCACTGAATCTATCTGCCAGGATGCTGGCAATATCAGTTGGTTCTGTAATTGTCGTGCTGTAACTCAGAGCAGATCTGGGTATTGCCATTGAGATTTCTGACATAGATATAGAATGCTTTGTGGTTGTCCTTAGAATCAGTGGAGATCTTGTTTTCATAGCTAGCTTTGGAGGATCTTATAAGGGATCTTAGCTTCTTACTGAGGCTGACCAGGGAGTTCCTCCACTCATGGGATTTTACTCTTTTGCAACAGTTTCTTCCTTTTGTTGTAGAGTTTGTTTATGGCAGGGGACCACCTGATTGGCTTCCTTTTTTTTGGAGGATAGCATCTTGGTTCTGTTTGGGATAGCACGATCCATGCACTCGTGTAAGTGCTTATAGAGTTCATTTGTGCAGGATTCAGCAGTCGTAACTGTATTGTCCATCTGCATGGGTGTCATGAAGTTCACCACTTCTGTCTTAAAAAGCATGAAGTTGGTTTTGGAGAAATTTTTTACCGTGGTTTCTTTAATGGGGGGTGGGATGTGGATATCTAGGGTGATTAGCTTATGGCCGGATCTGACCAACGAGGAGTTGACTTCAGGTGTGGAACACTGGTCACTCATGTTGGTAATGACTAGGTCTAGGATATTGTTGCCTCTGGTGGGGGTGTGAATAAGTTAATCCAGAGCATTGAAATTTATGAATTCCAGAAAGAGTTGAGCGAAGGAGTTGGTACATGAGTAGTTTTCCCAGTTAATGGTGGGGTAGTTGAAATCGCCCATTATTAGGGTGTTTGGTTAAACCCTAATATTTTCCAGTATATCAAGAAAAGAGGAGTGGGAATCCTGGAGCATGGTGGGGAATCTTTAGGAAGCTACAATTTGGATTGCAGTTTTGGCTAGAGTTAGTTGCACTTAGATAACCTCGGATGCATTATGCTGAGCAACTAGCCTGGAGGTGTGGATATCCTTAATGAATATGGACACACCTCTGCCTTTGGTGTTCCGGTCCAGGTTAGATGGCCAAAAAGTGTGATATGAGTTATAGCATTGTAATGCAGGGGTGCACTCTGGAGCCTTGAACCAGGTCTCAGTCACTGCACAGATATTGATGTTCTCCATTTTAAGGAGTACCTCGGGGGGGGGGTGCATTTTGAGATTTAGACTTCTAGCATTGAGTAGCATTACCCTAAGTTTTTGCTTGCCTGTTCCTGTTACGATGGTGAATTGACAAGTTCAACATATTGGTAGATTTAAATATGATAATGGCTGGCAGATAGCTAGGATGGTTTGGCTAATATAAATAATGCATTTACTATTTCTAGTAATCCTGCTGAAGACGATGAGATAGTAAAAAATCATAAAATAAAACAGACTGTATCCTTAGAAACAGAATGGATCCTTAAAGATGGGGCAACAGAAATACAGACAGCTGTTGATTGCATTTAAAAAATATGGCTGCCTATAGAGTTCCCTACATAGATCCTAGGGAAGGATGGTTTATTCTAGGGCAGTATGTCTTATGTTTTGAACAAAGTTCTAATGTGGGAAAAGATAATTTATATACTTACTATTCAAAAATATAATTATAAAGCATGACTGGAAATGTTAAGAATCAATGCATCTACTATTTTAATGGATAATTGAGCTAGAGACAAGCACCCAGCAAAAAAACTTAATTAGAATGACAATTAAAGATAAAGATAAATAAAAATAAAAACATACAGCTTGACATATATGCATAAATACAAGAAAAAAACAAGAGAGAGAAAGTGAGAAAGAAGCTGGAAATGAGAAAGTAGAAGAGGAAGGAAAGGATGCAAAATGCTATTAAGTCATAAATCTTGTTGAAGACAGAGATAAGAAAGACTGGCATGAAAAAATGTATGGGACTGAGACACAGGAGACTCAAAATATGGTTAAAACTTTTTTTTTAAATGTTTGCAATTTAAATACAATTGAGATTACATTTGGTATTATATTAAAGAAACTAAACCATAGGAAAAAGCAGGGTTACTGAAAAATGGTAAAATCTTGGATATATAAGACTACTAACATGGAGGAGATAACTGCAAGGTCAGAAAGAGTTTTGGTATATAAAGGAATATAGGCAATAAAAAAATAGAAGGCAGTTATGCAAAAGTGTAAAAAGAATTGGTTATCAGCTGACTACTGGATCTGATAATACGATACTGAGAAGAAATTTTTGTACATCAGGAGGTGCTAAGTATAATTAATGGAAAACTAACCTCACTCAACAAGTTCAGTACTGTGGGTATGATGAGACTGGGGTGTTGTGATAATGTTTACTGTGGGTGTGATGAGACTGGGGTGTTGTGATAATGTTTACTGTGGGTGTGATGAGACTGGGGTGTTGTGATAATGTTTACTGTGGGTGTGATGAGACTGGGGTGTTGTGATAATGTTTACTGTGGGTGTGATGAGACTGGGGTGTTGTGATAATGTTTACTGTGGGTGTGATGAGACTGGGGTGTTGTGATAATGTTTACTGTGGGTGTGATGAGACTGGGGTGTTGTGATAATGTTTACTGTGGGTGTGATGAGACTGGGGTGTTGTGATAATGTTTACTGTGGGTGTGATGAGACTGAGGTGTTGTGATAATGTTTACTGTGGGTGTGATGAGACTGGGGTGTTGTGATAATGTTTACTGTGGGTGTGATGAGACTGGGGTGTTGTGATAATGTTTACTGTGGGTGTGATGAGACTGGGGTATTGTGATAATGTTTACTGTGGGTATGATGGGGGGTTGTGATAATGGTTACTTTCTCACCGTTTCCATGTTCATGTCTGTCATGATTCCTAACACAGCAGGCAAATTTCATCAATTTTAACACAATTTTAACTCTGTTGGAGAAACAACAGTCAGCAGTTAACTTAATATTATTTCACATATTGTTTTTTAATCCTTCCCTTGGATAGACTCCCCTATGTGTGTCCTATCCACTACTTAATTCTCCTAGAGGCAAGAGCTAGGCAGCTTTAAAATGCGTGTGATCAATCCACCCCATTGATTGACATAAGGGGGACTGGTTAATGCATTCTTTCACCTGGAGGTTAGAGTTAGGAATCAGAGAGTGGGCCCTATGTATTGTTCCAATGGAAGTCCCATCCCATTCCTCCGAGCCCATCCCTTTGGGCAGCTGGCTGGTTTGCAGTTGCTGCCTGGGCAGGGAATGATACGTGTGCTCCCACTCATTCTAGCACCAAATCAGCTGCACATGCACCACTGAATAGTGCAAGCCTGCTCTGCCTCTTGTAGTGGTGATCACTTACTCTCCAGTAGTGTCAGCATTGTAGTGGACCATGGTGTCACCCACCCCCAGGATGGGTAAAGTGTCTTTAGCTGCACGAGCCCATCTTTCCTAGTTCTCCATTTTGCAGTGGGCAATGCAGTTCAAATTTAATCTGTCAGAGATATTGACTGAGAAGAGCAAATCCAATCATTCCTCAGGCAAATAAATCTTCTTCACTGTTTTTATATAACAAAAGGTATGAAATGTCACCAGCCTTAAGGCCTCCCCCCCCCCCATAACAATTGCACAGTCTTTTACATAGTTAATTCATTCCTACCAATGGAGCTTTGTAACTCTAGATTGTAACTTCCAATGGGCGGACCCTAAGCTTTTTGACAGAATCAAATTACTCCCTCACATTTCAAACAAATGTTTATATCTCTGGAACCACAGGGGTTACTAACAAAATATAAATGGCAAGCTCATCAGCGCAAACTATTTTATAATGGTAGTATTCTTTGGGTTCTAGGTCATAAACAGGATTTTATAAGTCACGGTAAACACAGTAACTACTAATTTTGTAACATTTTGTAAACAACTTGCATCATCTCAGCAGCCTCTCAAGCTATGCATACACTGCCAGCAGTATTCTATTCATCCAATTGAGAGTTTTCATATGAGGCTAAGCAGTAGTTTGTTCTACTTGGTTGTTGAGATATTTATAAAAAAATGACATTTATGACAAAATAAATATATGAACAACAATTTACATCTCTTTACCTGTACAATATAGAGGTCAAATATCAATACAGTTGTGTTTGCCATTGTGTAAAATGAAACATTGTAATACTTTATATGTAGCATGACTTTGCAATTATTAGCACAAATATGAACAAACAATATTTGATACCTAGAGGCATCAGTAGGATGTAGCTACAGAAACTCCTGGAGGCATTACTCAGCTATAATGAGTTAAGATGAAATCATCAGTTGTCACCATATATCCTCTACTCATTTCATTAGCTTGTATTGGCTTAATTCAAGTGTTGTACCCTGCAGATGTCAATATTTCATGGAAACACTTCCTTAACATACACCTGACATCTCAGGATAAATATCACTACTGTCATATGAGCCATGCCCAAGGAAATAGACTTGTCTTGCTGATCCACAAGTGAAGAGTCAAATGCCCCACAAAGAGAAATCATGGCTTACAATAAACTGAACAACTGCATTATTACCAAGGAGGACTAATAAACTAATAAGTGACAAATCAAATCAGAAAAAAAATTAGCTATTTTGTAACAAATAGGCTTTTCAGCTTCATAATTCCAGGAATTTCTAGAAGAAAATACATTTCCTAGCTGGTAGAAATAGCCATAGATGTACTTTTTTCCAGGACTGGCCCCCCCATACTGCTACAAATGTAGGCTGTAAAAAAATGACTATCAGAAAAAAGCTATTCAGCTAACCTCTTTTGATCAGAACAATCCCTCACCTACTGCTCTTATTCTGAAAGTATTACTAATAGCTATCCACAAATTTTAAAGAAAAAAATCCCTGGCATGACAACCTTTCTCTGACATATTTTTACCCTCATTCTTAGGACCTGCAATACTTCTATCTTTCTTCCTCTTTCTCACATCTTCAGCTTCTCTCTGCCTTCATCATCCCTTGTCTTTGTCACCTAACTTCTTTCCAGTGTTATACAAACGCTAGTGTTATGCCTTTCCCTGAACAGGAATATCCACCTCTGTAATTCCTTCTTATTTTTCTCCTATGTCCCTTGTGTAAATTGTTTGAATCAGTGGCTAAAGCTCACACCAGATCACCTTTCAAATACTGTGTCCATCGTTACAGGTTCATAGGTTTTTATTAAGCCTGCAGTCAAAGGAGACCATTGAGAAACTCATCACATCACACAATACTGTGTGAGATTTACAAAGTCCCACACTAAGAAGACTTTCTCCATAAATGCCTATTACAAATTTGCAATTAACCATCAAGCCATCCAGGCTGGTTTTAAAGGTTGCTATACAAGTACTCTGGCTGATATGTAAGGGCAGCCTATTTCAGCAATGGAGCATATGTTGGGTTAGGTGTCTGTCATGCCATTTAGTGTTATTGATGTGATAGTATAGGTTTAGGGCTCTACAATGGGTGTTTGCTTTACCACTAGTTCTATTTAGGTGAAGGAATTCAAAGAGTGCTGGGTCATTCATAGTATAGAAAGCTAAGCAGAGATTAGCCCTCAGAAGATTGTATGACACTAAGTAGAGGGACAGGACTTTTTTTCTATTATAGTTAAGGGTATTGAGACTTAAGTTCTTTTTGGTAAAGAAATGTTAAAATCTCTGGTTTAGGTCCGTAGCATCATGGATTTAAATGTGAATCATACTACTGCAACTGCAGTAACTGCTCTCAAAATACAACCTTCAAAAAATAAATAAATACATAGCTGACTCTCACATATGCTTTTTTCATTGACTCTCAAAATTCTGTGACTTTGTCTCTCATCATCTGCTATTTATCAAGTTACCAAAAATATGACCTTCAGGAAACTTGCATTTACAAGATTGCAAGTTACCTGAATCAATTCCCTCCCATAGTTTTGACTGAGCAATACCTTTCTGGATCAAGCTTACTTAGTTCTGGAACACCATGGGAGTCTGCACTGGATCTGCTTCTCTTTACTGTCTTTATTAGTTCACTAACGCTTGGCCTGACTCAACTAAAACTCATTGTTTATACTGGCGACCTGATGCTAGTGAAATCTGACTGTTCTCCAGACACTGTCAGTACTACTTACATTTTGCCAGCTCATGATTCAACAAAAGCTGCAAAACAACTACTGCCAAACTTAAGAAATACTCCTTAAAACAAACTTCAAAATATGACTAGTCCACACTGGCAAGGAATGTACTAAACTCTGTAAAACATGCATCAATTGGTCTTTCATTAGATCTCAAACTCTTCTTTCTTGCATGCTATTGACTACATTTAAAACAAATAAATAAATAAACAATCTTCGATACTCAAAAGTGAATTAAGTATCATCAGCGCTCTGATAGTGGGCAGAGGCTACAGACCTTTAATATACTGTTGTGGCCCATAATAGCATGATGACATCCAGAGGGTGTGATCACATGATCAATACCACTGGCACCAAGAAGACTGTAATATAAAATGTGCACTCAAAGGAATTACTAAACAACTCACTAAGTGAAGCTTAGTCTCAACAGCATACAAGAAATATGCACTGTTGCCCCAGGCTGTGGGCCTATACCATCCATGACCAAGAACAGGCTTCACATTGTATACCCAATCATTAGGAGTTTGGGCCTAACTTCCCAGGCCCTTTTCCCACTTTCCTCTGGATTCATTCTCTTCCAGCACTCCCTTACCTCACAGTAACTTTATTGTCAATACACTATTACATTCAAGCATAAACTCACAATGCGTTCCAGGAAAGGCCAGTAATATTTCTAGTACAACAACATTTTGTTGTGGGCCCAAGTAGATCACTGTCTCCTCTCCATATTACCTGGATGGAGAACTCCAGTTACTGTTTCACTCTTGTGAAATGAGTCAAATAAGTATAAACATAAATGTTAATAGCAGAGCAGTATGACCAATCAGAAGTAAATACTAGGAGTTATTCACCATTCACAGAAATACACAGTTATCTGATAATAAATAATTCAATTAATCAGCAAAAAAAACTTTTAAAGGTGAATAAAAATATTATACTTAAAAATGAAGCTAGACAGTAAAGATAAAAGTTAGATACAGAGAGAGAGAGATATAATTATACAGGGAAAAGGAAAATAACCAGTGTGAGCAAAAATAATGATTAAAAGAATCTGCTTTACCAGCTAAGTTGCTCCTAGTTATATCTAATTGGAAGGGTTACTAGGCCCTATCTATACTATTTGAATTTTCAGCTCATGCCAAGTGATGACATAAATATAAAAAAAATCTTACTGATACAGCATAGCAAGCCTATCCATACTCAACAAAGTCCTGGTCAACACTTACTGCCAAAAGCAAAATGATGGCTTCCAGTCCAACAGTCTCTGGAGAGAAGGCCACTCCGTATTACCCATGGAGTGATGTCATGTAATGGGAAGCATACCATTAACACCATAATTTCAAACCTTTCTCCCCTCAGTGAGCCACAGTCCATGGTACTTTCTGGAAATTTTCCATGAGAAAATGTCTTAACGAAATCAGCTCTATCCTAATTTAGTCAATGGGTCTGTTTTTCTCATTCTGACTAACAATCCTCACACAGAAACAAAAAAAAATGCAAATGTAGACTTAGGAAATACATGCTCAGCATAGCTGCTTTTACCAGAGAGAGAAACTCATTCTTTCAGTTTACTTCCTACAGCTAAGGACAGCAAAATACTTATATTTACTTTCATGTATCATTACCTATCTGCTATACATTTTGGATATATATATATATATATATATATATATATATATATATATATATATATATATATATATATATGTATATATATATATTACCTGAATTAACCGACAGCGCAAAAGACAGACATTGACATACCCGACACGAAAACACCGACAAACCATAACAACGAAAAGTGAGAATCCCGACACTGAAATCACCGACAGTGTAATGATCAACACATCCCCGTAGATTCCACTGTACACACCAGTGGTAGTAACACTCCTGTTACATTACATTAGTCTAATTAATCACAAAGTCAAATGAATGATAGTAACACTCCTGTTATGTTATATTAGTGTAATCACACACAAAATCAAATGAAACTCAGCAAAACTAGCTGAAAGTCATACGTTCTATACACAAAATGGTTCATAGTTTTAAAAGCCTCGTAATGGCTGTCACGAACTCCACAGCTGTGTATTGTTCTCTACCTTCTAATACATTCTTAAACTGCACATGTCTGGTAATTAGTTTCCTCTTCTTTGGAGACTGTACATGGCCTGTGGACATACAAACCCTAAGTTCGTCTACCCGGTCTTGCTCCCTCACTAAAGTTAGTAGCAAAAACCGCAAGTTTGTCCCTCTGTCTCCTAGGAGACACTTAAGTCTCCTATGCCACACCTCCACTGTATTTTGGGTCCGAGGCAGATTCAATTTGTTAAGTTCACTTACATTCCACATAGTAATGGGAAACAGTGGTGGGAATCTCATAGTAGTAGATGTCCTGGCTTGAAATTGTCTCCTCCTGCCATTAATATACCACTCAGAAAAGTATTTTATCAAGTCCTTACCCTCTGTGGGAAAAAGAAGCTCGCAATGTATCAAAGGTCACCTGCACTTCACCTTCCTTTAGAAATGCCAGAGCGATTAGCGATTTAACAGCTAGTTGGAAGTCCTGTGAATTATTATAGAATGATGCTAGCCCTAATGCTTGCACCTTTAGCCAGATATTCTGGCTAAAGTGGAACAAGCTGCCCTTGGAACAGACATTAGGGATAGTCAATCTGATACTCTTTATTGCCGCTACTTCAAAGTCAAACAGAACATACTTCACTTGCACAGACAATCCATTAACTGAAAAGAGATATAGTAAATTGTGCCACAAGTAGTTGTACGCTTTCAATGATTTCTTTGACATGAGGGTATAAATTAGTGGTACAGCCTTGCTATGTGTACTTGTTTTTATTAATGCATGGATACTGTATAATTGTCGGATGTTTACACCCTTTGCAAAAAATGTACCATCCATTAGCAAAATCTTAGCTCAGCTCAAATCATGCAAGTTATCTACCATAGTAAACATCACAACAGTGGTGTCAATAGCAGGATCTGACATTGTTTTGTGAATAAACGTACCTGACTTTAAGTGAAATGCTGTAAAGTCTATCTTTGTCAGGTTCAAGTCATCTTTACTTCATAAACCACATCTGAGTCGTCTGATATGATTCACTTGCTGTAATAAGGCACGTCTATGGGGAACAGAGTGAATTGTACCAAGGGATGTTGAAGCCAGTGTGTCCTCCACTATTAAACATGGTGTGTCCCTGCTTAAGTAAGCTCTGCTCTTTAGATCGCTATACACCACGTATCTCTGCAGCTCACCAGGATCTGCAGCATGGTTGTGCGGTACAGACTTCACAAGTATTTCACCATCAGGAGACATTGTGGTAACAGCCCTGCCTCTACAAATGTCAGGTGCTTTATACTTGCATGCCCAGCACCCTTTGTTGTGGCATTTTCTTTCAAGGTGGTAGAGGTACGAATCTATCCTAGCTCTCCTACAGTTTCCTCATTAGCCATATTGTCTTCGATGCATAGCACGGAAATGCAAGCGTGGGGAGTCCTTATTAGCAATCTGATGCATTACTGCTGGTGGTTTGTTTAAGTACCCATTTACACCTGTTCTGCTGTTAATTGTTGTGATCTACTCATACTGTTGTGGTGCTACTTTCAGTCCTAATCATTTAGGCAGTTGCGGGGCTTTGTATTCCATGGTTGGGATTGTGCTCTGTCGGTTATTTTAATATTTGTTTTTTTTTTTACTTTCATTCATTTGGTGTCGTTTTCAGTCTTTTGCAGTTTCGGTTAACTCAGGTAGACCCATAAATATAAATATATATATATATATATATATATATATATATATATATATATATATATATACACACACACACACACACACACACACACACACACACACTGTATATACGTATATATGCTTATATGGATCTATGTTACATTATCAAAGTTCTGAAACTTCGAAATCCATATGTCCAAGACCAATATGATAGAAATTTCAGAACTTCGGACATTAAAAAAAATCTATTTTTAACATTTTTTTCAGGGGGGCCCCCTGCACCCCCCACACCCCCTGCTAATTAAATATACCAACTCGATATCGCACTACAATTGTAGAAAGGGTACATTTCTAGTTCTGTGCTGCAGCGTGATATCTATTCAGAAAGTTTGACGTTTCAAAACTTCAATCATATTGTCCCAACCATATGACTTTCAAAGTTTTGAAAAGGACCTACTGTATGTGTGTGTGTGTGTGTGTGTGTGTGTGTGTGTGTATATATATATATATATATATATATATATATATATATAGACACACACACACACACACACACATATATATATATATATATATATATATATATGGTTCCCATTCAGAAGCCTGAAACATCATAAGCCTGAAAATCAAAATCCTGAAACCAAAAGCCTGAAAATTCAGAATCCTGAAAACTCAAAATCCTGAAAGCCCAAAATCCTGAAAGACCAAAATCCTGAAACTCAAAATCCTGAAAACACAAAATAGACATACTGATGTCATTGTGGCTTTGCTATTGTTAGCCCTGTGGTGTTAGGTCATGCGTTGGGGTCAGGTAAGTGTGCGGTTGGTTTTATTTTAGGGTTAGGGGCGGTTTAAGTGAGTTAGGGTTAGAGCAGGTTAGGCATGTATGCAATAGTGACAAATATTGGGGTTAGGGGCGGTTTAAGTGAGTTAGGGTTAGGGCGCGGGTCAGGTGAGTGTGTGATAGTGACGGACCTTAGGGTTAGGGTTAGGGTCAGGGTCAGTTGGTAGATATTAGTGTCTTTATTGTGGCATATTAGCATTATTTGTGTTTTCAGGATTTTGAGTTTCAGGATTTTGGTCTTTCAGGATTTTGGGCTTTCAGGATTTTGAGTTTTCAGGATTCTGAATTTTCAGGCTTTTGGTTTCAGGATTTTGATTTTCAGGCTTATGATGTTTCAGGCTTCTGAATGGGAACTATATATATATATATATATATATATATATATATACATATATAGATGCTGTGCTTTCCAGAAGAACACAGTGCTGTACTTTCCACAAGAACACAGTTATAAGCATAGTTGCAAACCTTCTACACTTTTTTTATTTTTATATGCTGTACAGAAAAGCAAGTACAATATTATGTAACTTTTCAAACATATACATATGGTTTACCTTTCATAGTCCTGCAACCTCACCTCTGAATAACAGCAATTAAATAGTTTATAAATTTTATATGCATCTCATGGATTTTTTACAGGCTGACAGAAAGGTGACAAACTTCATTCACTCTCCATACATCGGTAACTTTTCCCAGCAGCAGATCTGCTTCCCTTAACAATTTGTATCTTAGATGATAATTTCTTATTATACACCAGTTATTTTACTGATTATTCAATCAGCCAAGCTGCCCCACACTGTGTTCAACTCTTTAACACCAATGAGCTGTGGAATGCCACAATTATAGTAGCCTACATACATCCTTACATTCCAGAATATTTTCTGAAAAATACAATTAAAAAGCTTATGCCAATCAAATGTAAATATATTATGAACATTAAATGTCATTAAAATGCACAAACAGCAATGTTATCAGTAGAAAGCCTTCTTTATGGTTAAAGTTTCAGTCCATTTTAAGTCTTGACATAAATATTGTAATACATTATAATGCACGCAAATTCATAATTATATTTTCATATAAAGTTTTACAAATAGTTTCATATCTTGGAAACTGTACAACCCAGAGACATGATGTCTGAGTACTTTTGTTCAGCCAGACTTGAGCTTTCAAATGAGATGAAAAAAATTGTGAGTGCTTGTTTACTGAGATATTTACAGAATATAAAAATATGCCTATTTGTGTAATTAAAATAAATAACACTGAGTATCTCTCAAGATGTACAACTAACAGTATAAATACCAATAACAGTTTTCTTTGACACCATTTAAGGTTTCACATGATGTCATGCAAATGTTTATGTCACTTGATTTTGAAAATATTAACGTGCACATGGACATATTGCTTAACTTCATGATTATGAGAAAACAAATAGCAATATTTCCACTATACATTGACAGTAACAATGTAATTTGTTCCACCAAGACAATTCACACTATTCCACTCTTTAACTTAATTTTTTTCAGTTATGAAAATGTGAATGTAAATATAAAAATATGAGCCACAAGTGAAAAACACTTATTAATAGCTCCACTGCCAAACATCCTGCTTTTACAATCTGAGTATATATTTTACTTACACCTTGTTCTTTCTTATGCTGCATATTATTAATTGGTAAGTCCCTTATTTAAGGAAGACAGCTCCAAAAATGTCAGGATGTCATAAGGAATTATTGCATGTTAAATGGAAATATATAGAAGAGGCTCTATAGGACGAATGAATTAAGATCAGTAACACAAGCATTTATTGATTTCTGAATCCTTGATTTATAGTGAAAATACATGTTTTACATGTGATACATTCTTCTTTAGCTCACAATATGCCTGAAATGTATATTTTAAGTCAGAAAATATGATCCCTCTAAAGTAAAATGAAGGGAACATTGTACCCTATATTTTTAGGTGGTCAGGCAAGTCCACTAACAGTGAAATTCAGCTCAAAATGTTTATACCACACCTTCAATTTTCACAGAGGTTCCCCTGCAGCTTCATAGGTTCATAGGTTCATAGGTTGGTACTAGGCTATTGGCCCTAGGGCCTATACAAGCCTAGCCATAACAATTCCTTGGATATTTCTTCCCACAATATTTACTTCTCTGGACCCCTGTCTAGCAGGGTGACTGACATGATCCCCGGGGTGAATTTCCTATCTCCCATCCAATCATCAAGGTTCCTTTTGAAGAGGGCCAATAAGGCGCTCTGCTTGACATGTATGGGCAGTCTATTCCAGAGTATTTGGAGTCTCTGGGTCAGGAACCTATCCTTCCAGCATGTTTTGCTCATTGTGATGACAAGGTTTAGATCTCTGGAGCGTGTGGCTCTGAGGGATTGGGATTTCTTTAAGTGGAGCATGTCTAACAGCTCAGGGTTTGACATGGCCTTGTATGTTAAGCAGAGATCGCCTCTGAGTAGACGACATGCCACAGAATATAGCTGGAGTTTTTTTAGACGGTCAGCATATGGCATCTGCTTTAGGCCTGTGATTCTTTTAATGAGGTATTTCTGTGGCCTTTCCAGCTATTGCAGATGTCTTGTGAGGTACATACCAAACGGGGCATTATACTCTATAATGAGTCTAATGAGGGATGCGTACAGTGGGACAATGACCTCCTTTTTTCTGGATGAAAAGCCCTTAGTGATGAGGTGTGCCACATAGAAGGATTTTCTGACTGCTGTGGCGATGTGGTTATCGAAAGTGAGGCCACTGTCCACCTGTGTCCCTAAGTCTCTCATCAAACTTTCGATGTTTAGTGTACTGCCACCTATGTGGTAATTCATGGGTACATGTTTTTTTCCAAAGGGGATAACTATACATTTCTTGGCATTAAGCTTGAGCCCATGGCTCTGGCATTAGGCATCTGTTTCTGTAAGGCCCTTTTGTAGAATATCCACATCATTTGGGGATTCAATAATGGCTCCCAGTTTTCAGTCATCTGCGAACTTTGTTAGCCAGAGTCCCTTATTGTTGGCCTATACTTCAGAGAAGTAGATGCCAAACAAGAGTGGTCCCAGGACTGAACCCTGAGGTAATCTACTTGTCACTTGTCTGGAGCTGGATTTGGAGTCGGCTACTTTTACATTCTGGGTTCTGTCAGTAAGCCAGTTGGCAACCCATCGAGTGATGTAGGGATTTATGCCCAGCTTAGTAAGTTTATCTATGATTCCAGAGTGGGGGATGGTGTTGAAGGCCTTGGGGAGGTCCAGATAGGCTGTGTGGACCGCCTTACTCTTTTCCACAGCTCTGGAGACTGATTCGAAGAAGTCAATCAGATTCAGGAGACAAGATCGGCCCTTCACAAACCCAAAGTGGGTGGGGTCCAGTGTTTGAAGGTTGCCAATGTCTTTGTTTATAAGTTCCATGATAATGTGTTCTATGCCCTTGCAGATCAGGCTTGTCAGACTCATGGGAAGGAAGTTCCCGGGATCCAAGGCGGATAACTGTAGCTGTGCGCCACTCAGTAGGCATGAAGCCTGAGGCGAGGCTATGATTAAACATGACACTTAGGTGAGCTGCCAGTTCATTTTGTAGTTCATGTAGTACACAGCCTGGGATGTCATCTGGTCCCATGGATGCTGTATTCTTAGCTTTGGAGAGTGCGGTTTCTACCTGTGTGGCTATGATTACCAGAATTTGGCAATCTTTTGGTATTGAGATGGGCCCTTTAGGGGGTGAGAGGGGAGGTGAAGTTGGCACTAAATCAATCTGCCAGGATATTGGCAATATCCTTGGGATCAGTATATTTAATGCCATTCTGATGTAGCTCAGAGCAGATCTGAGCATTGTCATTTAGATTATTGACATAACTATAGAATGCCTTGTGGTTGTCTTTGGAATCTTTGGCAATTTTATTTTCGTAACTAGCTTTTGAGGATTTTATGAGGGATCTCAGCTTCTTACTGAGGCTGGTGAGGGAGTTTTTTGCATCCTGGGATTTTCCTCTTTTCTGCAACAGTTTCTTCCTTCTGTTGTATAGTTTGTTTATATCAGGGGACCAGCAGATTGGCTTCCTTTTTTTTTTTGGAGAAGAGCATCTTGGTTCTATTTGGGATGGCACGATTCATGCATGAGTGGATGTGCTCATACAGTGCCTTAGTGTAAGATTCTGCAGTCGAACTTTCAGATCCCGTCTGCATGGGTGTCGTGAAGTTTGTCACTTCTGACTTCAGTAGCATGAAGTTGGCTTTGGAGAAGTTTTTTACGGAGGTTTCCTTAATGGGGGGTGGGGTGGGGGGTGGATGTCAAGGGTGATTTGCTTATGGTCAGACCTGACCAATGAGGGGGTGACCACTGGTATGGAGCATCTATCTCCCATGTTGGTAATGACCAGGTCTAGGATATTGGAGCCCCTGTTGGGACAGATACATGAATGGCAGTAATATAACAATATAAAACCAAACACTGGAAGCAATGCAGCTGAGGTGTATTGATGTTTCAGAGGAGTGTAAAAACAAAAACAAATATTGTGAAAACAAGACCTAAAACCTTAAATACAAGAAATGATCCATTTTTTATTAAGAAAGATGTGAAAATTGGAAAGCCAAGACTAAAGAAAAACTTTTGAATAAAACTGATCAATTTTATTATTAGCTTTCTGCGGTTCAAGATAATGTGTGGTAGAAGCCCTGACAAAAACAACTTATAACCACAACAACAAAACAACACAACAAAGCACAGCTGGTCAACCTTTTGCATGTTTCATGTTAACAAGTTGACATTAGCAGTAAACTGAGCTGAAAATTCATATTCAGATTTCTAAAATGAAGCTTATAAGAAAGGTACAGTGCACTGTTAAAATGAAGGCAGTAACATACCTTGATCTTTTCTTTCTGTTGCAATTCTTATGCACTATATAAACCACAATAATGGGGGTTCATGAAGAATACTGCATAGTGTAGCACAGGGCTGCTTTATGTATTATAGGCATTGCCGAATACAGCAAGAATTAAAAAACACCCCATAATAGGGTAGTGTGGCATAACAGAACCCCTTCACCACTCACCATGAGTACATTTTGACATGAAAGTTCCAGGTTTTGCTTGGTATAATTTGGCACTGTAAATCAAACCTGAAAGCAAAGTAATTGTGCATCTCTGGCTTACCTTTGTAGCATGCACCTCACACAATATTTTATATGCAGAATTGTGAATGCATAACATAAAGAAGTGGAGTTGCAGTAGTGAGCAGGTGTTAAGGAAGTCCTCCTTGGCATAGCAGCCTCCCATAGACACACACACACACACACACACACACACACACACACACACACACACACACACACACACATACACACACACACACACACACACACACACACACACACACACACACAAAAAGTAACATGGCAATAAAAAAAAATCATCTGTGTTATGGTGGATAGGATTCTCTTTTATTAAAGCCACACCCATCCTCTATGCCACCAGGCTAACAATGTAAAAGCTTTATCTGTGTATCCTTTAGGCTGAATGTCACAGCATAAGAAAGGGATATATGAATTAATGTGGATCACAAAGTGAAGTATCCAAACCCACTATCCCATTCTTTTAGATGGATACAGAGGTGCCTTATCTGTTATTATTAATTTGTACAATTGTCATCAAAATCCAAGTAATCAATGTCTGGACTCCAAAATGTCTGTGGAGTGTTACAGAATGCTTAAAGCAGATAGGGAATACATTGTGTTGAAGACTGAATAAATAAAAAAGGTAATCCATATGTGAAACAGAGAAACCTCCAAGTCAAATCAAAATGAGCAGCACATGATTACAGACCACTACACTATGAAACCTATGTGTGCAGACAGAAATCATACAAAATGATGTACAACTATGCTGCAGACAGAATAAGGCAAAAATATCATATGTGCTATGTGGCCACAGGTGGACACGCACTTTGAAGAGTGGCAATGTAGTGATTCTTCCAGACATATATGGAGGGAATACAACATACTGTGCATGGTTGCACAGGTGTGTGCTGACAGGAAAACAGAAACAGGTTGGGGAGGCAAATTGAGGTACACATAGTAGGGAAGTAGGATGGGACAATCCAAAAAGCACTTCTCAAAACAGAAAGGGTATGTTCATTGTGTTGGGGGATGTTCATTTTTTCATGAAGGGAAAAAGGCTATGGCAGATAGACTGTGTATCAAGGGGTATGGAAAATATACATGGATAAGGAAGCACACAGCAGACAGACACAACAACCAAAATAGACAACAGCTGCAATGCCATAAATAGAGGGTTTGACATACAAATAAAGGATATACAAAGAGGGGAGAGGAAGGCCTGCTTTGGTGGGGTAGGGGAATAAAGCTCTGACTACTAACCAATTTCAATTAATGGCTCAGGTAATTGATGGACCACGCCTGGATGGATAGGCATGTCTATCCTGGGAGAGGAGGCATGTCTATTCCGGTAGAGGAGGCATGTCTATTCTAGGAGAGGAGGGTCAGTAGTGTCATTCATCCACACCCATCAGCTCTTAAAAATAGATCATATGCCAGAGGCCAATTCTTGACGTGAGGAGCTGGCCTAAGGCAGGACTGGGTGGACCATTCCATCTGTTGATGGTAGCCCTTGCCTCTGTATATGTGCAAAGCAGCATGCATGTGAATATCAAGAGACATAGCGATCCATAAGCGCATGCCAGGACTGAGAGGAGGGAAGTTGCGGGTGTGGACACAAAATACTTGTTTGCCAGGCCCTTCCAAGTGGCTCTTGCCCCAAGAGGATTTGAAGGGATCCCTACTTTGGGGCTTTCCACACTCCTGAGAAATGAATGAATGGGTTCAAATCCACTGGGGAAGTTTGATGATCATAATGGCAGAGTGAGGGCAAACAAAGGGGAGAAGTGGAAGGCAAGCTAGGCAATAGATGGAATACAGGAGCAAAGTGATGCTTGCCTTGACCTTGCAAGTAGAATGCAGATAAGCCAAAGTGAAAGTGGCACATAATATCGAATTTACACATGTCCACATAACCAGAACATAATTTAAACAAACTTCAAGTGTTTATAAAAAGAGTTGTGTGAAAAAAAAAGAATGGAGCACAAGCAAGCTATATGTGTAATGTATAATCCTCAAAGCCACAAAACGCAGCAATGCTCAACAGCAGTGCCAATAAGAAATATGTTGCCATTAGTGTGTAACACCCTAGGCAGCCATGTTGTTAACATATTATGACCAATGCAAATAGAGAAAAGGATAGGATGGATGGTCAGCTGGTGGCTTTACAAAGGCAGCAGTAGTACTGCATTAAGGTCTAGGCAGGTGCAATGCTGGTAGTTATACCAGGCAGCGTGTACAGATCACTCACATGGGATGTTGGAGGTCATGTGACTCCAATCCAGTCCCTTCACAATCATCAGCACTGGTCATGACATCTCCTGCAAGCTGGGGACCACTAAGCTAAAAAAAAAAAAAAACACGCTCTACCACAGTATGTAGTTCACATCAAGCATCTAAACATCTATACCCACCTATACCACAGGGTCATACAAGGCAATCCTTCCTTGTGGATTGTCATATGTCAGAGCTGGTAATCTTTCTCTGATGACTCACTCAATGGTGCTATGTGCTCTTCTTGCCTTAAGCCATCTGATTTTAGGGGATGTATTTGGAAAAGAAAAAATATATGAATATCTAGAAAAGCACCCAGAGGCCATAAAACAAAGCTGGATTACGGAGCAATAAGCTGCTGTCGTACTGTTATAACCAAGACACCTCAGTCTCTGACTGTACATCATCCAGTGCACCAGGTGATCCTGCCTGCCTGCAAGGAAAGAGACAAAGAAACCATCACTATGCATCCATACACTCCCATACAGGTTTTCCATCCTAATTCAAGTACTGGATACTATGCTCATAACCATACGGCAATGAGAGGTAGATACTATGCATGCATATACTGTTATACATTCCACAGCTCAATTACTAAAACACATACACATTCCACAACCAAACATAACAATTTTATACACACACACACACACACACACACACACACACACACACACACACACACACACACACATCATGCAAACATGATACATAAAATACTATATGTCCATAAAGTGCAGGTTGCCATCTGCTTGCCCCGCTGTACAGCCACAAATGAAACAATTACCACAGGTCATTCAGCTCTCCACACATTATATAGCTATGCTTTTTAAAAGCATACACCATATACACTGAAACATATACACAGCCACATGCTGGAACACAGGTATATGTTCAACAATACCTGTGTTAACATAACCCTACATTTGTGCAGTAGCAAGACTCTACTTGCTGTGAATGTATTGCAACATCCCAGGCTGCGTTCTGCACGAACTACAGAATGAACTGGCATCCCGCCTAAGTACCATGTTCACTCATAGCCTCACCTCAGGCTTTGTGCCCACTGAATGGTGCACAGCAACGGTTATCCTACTCCACAAAGGGGGAGCCACCACAGATCCTGGGAACTACCACCCCATCAGCCTGACGAGCCTAGTCTGCAAGGCTATGGAATGTATCATCATGGAACTTATAAACAATGACATTAGTAATCTCCAAACTCTGGACCATACCCAGTTCGGGTTTGTAAAAGGCAGATCATGTCTCCTAAATCTGATAGACATCTTTGAAGTGGTCACCAAAGCCGTAGATGAGGGTAAGGTGGTTCACACAGCCTATCTAGATCTCACCAAGGCTTTCGACACCATCCCCCACTCTGGAATTATAGAAAAACTCACTAAACTAGGTATAAATCCCTATGTCACAAGATGGGTTGCCAACTGGCTCACTGACAGAACCCACACTGTGAAAGTAGCAGACTCTAAATCCAACTTCAGACCAGTGACAAGTGGAGTACCACAAGGTTTAGTCCTGGGTCCTCTCCTGTTTGGTATCTACTTCTCTGAAGTACAGGCTAACACAGAAGGTCTTTGGCTAACAAAGTTTGCAGATTACTGCAAACTAGGAGCCATAATCAAAACCCGTAATGATGTGGACATCCTACAAAAGGGCCTCACTGAGACAGATGCCTGGTGTCAAAGCCATGGCCTCAAGCTCAATGCCAAAAAGTGCATTGTCATCCCTTTTGGTAAAAACTCTGTACCCATGAACTACCACATAGGCGATAGTCTACTTAACACAAAAAGTGTGATAAGACGGCTTGCACCTGTCACTCCTTGGCTTTCAAATACTGGCTAGGGCTCTTGCTGCCCCCATAGTGCCTTTTTTAGGCAAGGCTCAAAAGTCAAACCCACCTCCGTAAACAGCATAATTAACAAAAAACTGTGGGTTATGCTACTCAAAGCCAGGAGGTTAAATCTCAAAATGCATGTGCTCGAAGCACTCTTCAGTATGGAGAACGTCAACATCTGTGCAGTAACTGAAACCTGGTTCAAGGCTCCAGAGATCATTCCAGCACTACCAGTCTACAACTCATACCACACGTTTCAGCCACAGAACACGGACCGTAACACAAAAGGAGGGGGTGTATCCATATTCATCAAGGATACCTACACCTCCAGGTTAGTGGCACAGCATTATACCTCTGAGATCATCCATGTGCAACTAACATTGGGCAAATCTGCAATGCAAATTGTGGCCTGCTACAGATCACCCTCCATGACCCAGGACCACCACTCCACCTTTCTGGAGACACTGGAAAACATGAAGGTCCTGCCAAACATCCTGATGTTGGGTGATTTCAATTACCCTACCATTCACTGGGAAAACTATTCAAGTACAAACTCCCAGGCCCAGCGCTTCCTGGAATTCATCAACTCAAATGTCCTGGATCAGCTGGTAAACTCCCCTACCAGAGGTGAAAACATATTAGATCTGGCCATCACCAACATGGGCAACAGGTGTTCCACACCGGAGGTCAACCCGTCACTGGTTAGATCAGACCATAAACTAATCACTCTGGATGTCCACACCCCACCACCACCCCCAACTAAGGAAACCACAGTAAAAAACTTTTCTAAAGCAAACTTCACCTTACGTAAGACAGAGGTGGTAAGTTTCACAGCCCCCACGCTAAAGGATAATGCTGCCCAAGATGCAGAAACCTTTACAAATGCACTCTATGAGCACCTACAAGGATGCATAGATCATGCCATCACTAGCAAAACCAAGACTCACTCCTCTAAGAGAAGTAAACCAGTTTGGTGGACCACAGCCATAAACAGGCTATACAATAGAAGGAGGAAACTAGTTCAGAAAAAAAGCAAATCCCAAGAAGGAAAGACATCCCTGATCAGTATCAGTAAGAAACTAAGGTCCCTCATAAAATCATCCAAGGCTAACTTCGAAAGAAAAATAGCCAAGGATTCAAAAGATAACCACAAAACCTTCTTTAGCTATGTTAAGAATCTAAGTAGCAACTCGCAGATATGCACTGAACTAGTGCAAAATATACTGAACCTACTGATATTGCCAACATCCTGGCAGATAGATTCAGTGCAAACTTCACCCCCCTCTCACCCCCAAAAGGGCCCACAATAATACCGGAAAAGTGTAGTGTCCCAGAAATCACAGACGCACAGGTGAAAACAACCCTTTCAAAAGCCAAAAACACAGCGTCAATGGGGCCAGATGGTGTCCCAGGCTGTGTCTTGCACAAACTACAGAACGAACTAACCCCCCACCTAAATACGCTGTTCAACCTCAGCCTCTCCACAGGCTACATGCGTATAAAATGGTGCACAGCAACAGTTATTCCTTTCCACAAAGGAGGGGCCAAAACTGACCTTGGTAACTATCGCCCCATAAACCTGATTAGCCTGGTCTGCAAGGCTATGGAGCGCATCATCATGGAACTCATTAACAAAGACATTAGGAACCTCCAAACCCTTGATCCGACCCAGTTCAACTTTGTTAAGGGCAGATCATGCCTACTAAACCTGGTTGATTTCTTCGAGACAGTCAATAAGGCCATAGATGAGGGAAAGGTGGCTCACACAGCCTACCTTGACCTCACCAAGGCTATTCACACCATTCCCCACTTGGGTATTACAGAAAAACTCACCAGCCTGGACATAAACCCCTATGTCACGAGATGGGTTGCCAACTGGCTTACAGAAAGAACTCATACGGTAAGAATAGTGGGCTCCAGGTCTGACTCTAAACCAGTCACAAGTGGTGTCCCGCAAGGCTCGGTCCTGGGACCCCTACTGTTTGGCATATACTTCTCAGAAGTACAGGCAAACACAGGAGGACTATGGCTAACCAAGTTTGCCTATGACTGCAAACTGGGAGCCATAATTGACTCAGACATCCTCCAAAAGGGCCTTACTGAGACGGACACCTTGTGTCAAAGTCATGGCCTCAAGCTAAATGCCAAAAAATGCATAGTCATCCCATTTGGGAAAAACAAAACACCCACGAATTACCACATAGGTGGCAGCCCCCTTAATACAGAAGAGGTAATAAGAGATCTGGGGACCCAGGTAGATAGTAATCTCTCCTTTGACAATCATATTGCCTGAGTAGTTAGGAAATCCTTCTATGTGGCCCATCTTATTACTAAAGGGTTCACATCTAGAAATAAAGAGGTTATAGTACCCCTCTGCTTATCACTCATCAGACCCATCATAGAGTACAATGCCCAATTTGGGATGTACCTCACAAGACATTTCCAACAGCTGGAAAGACCACAAAAGTATCTCACCAAGAGGATTACTGGCCTCAAACATATGTCCTATGCAGCCCGACTGAAAACACTCCGGCTGTACTCAGTGGCATATCGCTTACTCAGAGGTGATCTCTGCCTGACTTACAAAGCCATGTCCAACTCAGAATTGATGGATATACTCCACCTAAAGAAATCCAAGTCACTGCGAGCCACGTGCTCTAGTGAGCTAAACCTCGCCACAATAATAAATAGAACATGCTGGAGGGATAGATTCCTGTCACAGAGACTCCCCATGCTTTGGAACAAAATTCCAAACTACATTAGGCAGAGCCCCTCACTAACATTCTTCAAGAGAAACCTTGACGAGTGGATGGGTAACAGAAAATACACCCCTGAGATCACTTCACTGGCTCTGCTTGACAGAGGATCAGTTAATTAATCAATGGGGTGGTGAAAGCTGACACACTTTGGCTAGGCTTATAAATGCCCTCGGGCAGATAGCCTAGTACCTACCTATGAACCTATAAGAGATCTTGGGACACAGATGGACAGTAGTCTCTTCTTTGATAATCACATCACCACAGTAGTCCAGAAATCCTTTTACATGGCACACCTCATCACAAAAGGTTTCTCATCCAGTAAAAAAGGGGTCATTGTTCCCTTCTACTCATCACTCATTAGACCCATTATAGAGTACAATGCCCCTTTTGGTATGTACCTCACAAGACATCTACAACAACTGGAAAGGCCGCAGAAATACCTCACAAAGAGGATTACTGGCCTCAAACAGATGCCCTACGCAGATAGTCTCAAAAAACTCCACCTTTACTCTGTCGCATATCGCCTACTCAGAGGCGATCTCTGCCTAACATACAAAGCTATGTCAAACCCAAAGCTGTTGGACATGCTCCACTTAAAGAAATCCCAATCCCTCCGAGCTACATGCTCTAGGGACCTAAACCTTGTCACCAAAATAAACAGAACATGCTGAAGGGATAGATTCCTGTCCCAGAGACTTCCCATACTCTGGAACAAACTACCTATCTATATCAAACAAAGCTCCTCATTAGCACTCTTCAAGAAAAATCTTGATGATTGGATGGGAGATAGGAAATTCACCCCAGGGATCACTTCTGTGGCTCTGCTTGACAGGGGCACAGGAAAATAATTTTCTTGGGTGGCAAAAGCCAGGGTACCATTTGGCTAGGCTTATATAGGCCCTAGGGCCAATAGCCTAGTACCTACCTATGAACCTATGAAAGTATGTGATGCACACCAGCATGAAAGTATGGCCCTTGACTGTCAATGAACTACAGAATACCCCAGATATTCTCCTCATATGTTCTCCCTGTCTCACCAAGCACTTATGATATTTAGACCAGTAACTGAGAACACAGTCACTAAATAATGCCAGCCTTTACAGCTCCAACCTTACTAATCTATAACAATCATGTTAACACAAATACTTTACTGCTGTATCACCCTTCCCAGTGAATAACAACAATACTCAAAATCTGTCCTTCATCTTAGCCATTTCCTCTGCATAATGTTAGGCCTTGTTCTTGACTCATGGGTAAATAGGTTGAGAGTTATACCTAAAGGTACTGCTGGAAATGTAGTCAGCAACAAGCACAAGAGGACAATACATATGTAAAGATGTATTCCTAGATAAACTAACAACAATAAAAAATGTATACATATAGTGTATCACTTATCTCTCCAGGCTTACATGTCCCATTCCAGAAAGACATGTTCTAAAACCTATATGCTTACTGCTATATGCAATAACCAATCAGCACCCAAGGCCTAACATAGTGCCATGACAAATACCCGTCCTGTTTGATTCTCAGCTAAAGCGTTTTCTGTGTGGAGACATGCGTGAATGGGCGTGCCTTTGTTGAAGGTTGTGCATCAGGGCTGGCAACTTGGCATGTAAAAATCTACTGCCAATCATTAGTGGACCGGAGTTCCGCTGTGGCGACCCCTAACCGGGAAAAGCCGAAAGACACAACAACATATGCAGTCCCAGCCAGATATATATTTCCTAAATCTTCTTCACCTTGTGCCATACAATATATTCCCTATTATAGAATGGCTAGTAGCCATCAACATTCAAAAACAAGCACACTGACTGGTCAGCCCAACCAGCGTGCTCATTGTAAATCGAGCATATACCAATGGAAAAAGGTCCAGTCACCTGGACTTTCTTCCATTAATATATGCAATAAAAATTTTGCTTTTCTTTCATTTAAAAAAAAAATAATAAACTTACAAAACCAGAGACTTCAAATGAATGAGAAAGATGGGACAGAGAAAAATAAAAGGATAATCCAGTATGTTATGCAAAACTAGAGAAACATACTGGATTATCCTTTTATTTTCTCTCTACCATCTCTCCTGAATGTTGAAAGTCTCACAGTTTCTTCTTTTTTTTAATTAAAAACAAAAACAAAAAAAATAAAAAAAGGAAAGGAGATCTTCCTTTCTCCATTCCTTCCTTTACACAGCACTGATGTACTGCATAAGCAGTACACCAGGAAAGCCCCAGGATACCGGGGGGGGGGGGGTGGAAGAGCAGCATGATGCCCTTATACAAGGACATTATTTAAATAAAGTAACTAACTTTTTTTTAAATAATGTCATTGTGTAATAGCAGTAACCCATGGCTTCACCCTCATGACCAAACCACGCCAACTGTGGGTAAATCCAGTATTACCCACACCCAGCTGTGGGTTATTGCTATAGTATGAGATACAGCTGTAAAAGTACTGTAATATGCTCTACACTACCATGCTTAGTGAATTATGGTGAGATCTTGGCCATGACCTGTTCCTGCCAGTACTGTAGTCATCTGTCCTCCTCCATACCAGGTCCTCATAATACTAGCACACCTCTACCTAGTATGGTAGCTTATTGTCTGTTGGAGGAGATCAGTGACCAGATCATACCACAAAGATATCCAATGAAATGGACTTATACACATTCCAAATAAGTGAATAAATTAGCATCTGTGTAGGGGAGGGCATTATCAAGGTATCCTGTTCTCCACAAATAGGTGCATGTATTGGAAATGTTACAGAAAACTAAAGCTACCTAGCAAAACTCACACAGCCACAGGGAGGCCATGCAGACTCCATATAGAGGGTACTCCATCCATGCATGAAACCCAAAAAAATCAAGCACTGCGTGCAAACAATGGTAACCCTGCATCACTGCACAACCTGGAAATGTTCAGGTTAATCCTATTAAAAACACTATCATGTGTAAATTCTGTGTGCATGTTTTTAGGTTTGTGATATAGTTTGCTAGATTTGTTGACAAGTGCACATCTTTAAATTAATAAAGAAATGGCTGTGATTTTCTTAGTACAAATTTGATTCTTTTTGTTTTCACAGTTGGGATTGCTCTTCCCCTGTGGCATAGCACCACCAGGTGATCCCTATCCAGGCACATGACTGTCCTCTGTAACACTTACTCAAGCCATCTATCCTTTGGTGCCTGGTGATGTGCTAGAGCAAGACCGAAGGTGGGAGATCTGGCAGCTGTAGCGTGGTCACTGCCCCATACTCCCTTCTTGGAGCTCTGTGATCAGTGTTGGAGGTGGACGGACAAAGAGCGACCATAGCAACTCAAGAGGTTCAGTGTTTTGCACAGCAGGAGCCCTGATTTGTTATTACTGAGAAGTTCTCACCTCAGCCCTAGGGAATGGTACCTTCAAGCCCACCCAGAAGCATTATCCTACCATCTGACTATAGCCTTGTCTGCCTAGAGTTCTGAAATGATCCACCTTCCACCATCCACGCACCCCTGAAGGATATGCATGCCCATCCTCTAGCCAGTGCCAAGCCACTAATTGAACTTGGGTCACCTGGGTCATAGCTAAGGCATTATCCTTGTATGCCACCAGGCTGACCATGTGTTGATTCGTAAATGCTACATGCTCAATATTGTGTTACCTACCAGAAGAAAGCTTGAGTGGTAAAGCTTGCATCTAGCAAATACAAAACACTTTATACTGGAGCTCCATGAACTGTTTGTTTAATTTCCCATTGTCTTAAGCAAAAAGCATGATTACTTAACTTGTATTTCAGTTTTAATTGAAAGCAATATTGCATTCAAATAAATAAGTAGATGGCAAATGTTGCAGGGCTGTATCTGAAAGAAGTCAGAGTAAATACACTTTTGTACTGCATTATGGAATACACCCTTAAGACACTCCAACAAACCTCATATCTGTGAGTTCACCCTTTGAGTACACCATTACATCACATAAGGATAATTGTCCCAGGTCAAAGGTATCCCTCAGTAATGGACTGGAGTTAGGATTTATGAGATTCATCAGAGAATCTGTAAAGGGGATACAGAGTGCACATTTATATGTGCTGTCAGGGTAAAGCCTCTTCATTTTTCCATAACATGCCTAGTCTCTCCTTATGCTGATCAACCTACTACAATATATAATATGCATCAGATATTTGCAGTTTTGTACCTCAAACTGATACTACAGTCTAACAGATTTTACCCAACTTACACGAGGCAGTAGTCAGGCACTGGTAATTTTCTGCCCCTCACCCCCTGAAAAAAGGGCAGCTGCCTTTCAGATGTTCTGTCCTTTCTACTGGCAAAAGTTTAAATAACTCAAGCCTTTTGCCAGACCAGAGTCAGTGATGACAAAACCAGACACTCTGCATCTGTCCAATGGATCAGTAAGAGGAAATAATCATCCACTGAAAAGCTTTTGGAAGCACCAAACAATATTTCAGAAGGAACAAATAAAACAGATAGACATGGTTTCACATATTTGTAGATTAGTAAGTGAATGCTGGCAGTTGTGTTCATACTTTGTGTGCATACAGCCAAGGAAAGATATGCTCCTCTTTCACTCATTGCCATTAGGTTTGTATACTCTACATTACTTGCAATAATTCTAATATCCAAGGTATTTTATTTTGCATACAGATCATCCGAATGTGATAACTGGCCTTGCAATTGGAGGAAAGTTCAGTATTACTGCCACCTTTGATATCGTGTACCTCTACACAGTCGAAATCTTCCCAACGGTTATCAGGTAAGAAATTGTGATTTTGGTGTATAGGGGTGAGAGGGGGTTACACACTGGTAAAAATAAGTGAAACAAAAACATAATGATGACCATAAGACATTTAAAAATATTCATGCATCTGCAAGGACTTTTATTAATCAGTTATATACTGCTATTGGTTAACTTAAAGTATCTATTGTCTATCTCCTTTACTGCCTACAACCATACCTCTCAATTCTTTTTTCAAGAATTCTAGACAAAGCTAAAAACAATGGGGTGACAATGGCCCAAAATCAGGGACAATTTTAAATATTACTCTAATTAACTTAAAAAATGAATAAAACTATTTTTGTATCAATGTGCATTTTTTTGAACAATAAGAACCATAAAACTCTAATCTCTGGCATTATTGACTGATTATAATAATCAATGATTTATCAAAAAAATTTAAAACATGTTACAAAGAGACAGGGCAAAAATATGAGACAAAATCAGGGTTGTTCTATAAAATCAGAGACAGTATGCCCGAAAATAATAAGCTTTATCATTTTCTGGTTTTGTCGATGTTTTTACTGTTTGCATTGCTCCTTTGTGAAATGAGCTGAGAAAACTAATAAACCATTCAATCTAAGATCCTAGAGGCTATATATATTTATTTTTATTTAACATTTGTTTACTGGGAAAGTCCAACTTGGAATTAAGCCAATTTTCAGCAGAGGACCAGGGAGAAACACTCCAGACACATGTTTTTATAATATGAGAGTACCCGTAGAAAGCCCACATGAATGCAGGGAGGACATGCAGACTCAGCACAGAAGGAACTCCAGCCAAGAATCAAACCAGAAAACTTCTTGCTGTGAGGCAACAATGCTACTGCTGCACCACTGCACCGTCCGTTTATGTTTAAGGCATATAAAGTGTTATAAAGACATACAGACATTATATGCAGTGAACCTGGAATGTTTTAGAATAATAAATTCTGCATCTTCACGTTATTGTTTCACTTGCCTGTTTTATATCACTGCCAAGGAGTAGATTATTATCTGAAAAGTCCCAACCCATCAAAGTTACCAGTATGCCTTTCCAGAATGCTTTATACAAACATGGAAGCCATCATAAACAGTAACATGCTTGTCACAGAATGCTTTACAAAAACATGAAACATTACCATCTGTCTACCCATGTACAGTAAAATCAAAGAATTTATGCAATTCCAAATATTTATTATTTCTTTCCATTAAATCTGCATTACATATTCTGCATTCTATTATGTCAATTCGACACCCCAGGTATCCCAGGTAGCATTGGAACTGTATTCCATTAGTTCATCACTCTTTCTCTGAAGTAGATTCTACTCTCTTCCCTGTGGCCTTTGATACTTCCTGTCATAACTGCCATTCTAAACTTTATGGACACTCTTAATGCAGGTAAAGGCTAAGCTGCATAGGCCCTCTCCCTCTATGCCTTTCATGAAGATTTACAGACCTATAGTCATGCTTTTCTCTTCACAGGATTATAAAATCCCTTTTCTTTACAAGGCTTTAAATGCCCTGAAGCTCATCGCTTATTGTCTTGTAAGATTCCAAACTGTGTCCAGTAGTGACAGCCATATTCCATGCTAATCAAAAATAAGACTGTTAGAGGTTCTCCCATTCGATTCTTGGCTGGAGTGCGGGGAGTGCCTTCTGTGTGGAGTCTGCATGCCCTCCCCGTGGTTGGGTGGGTGTTCGAAAGACATGCGTAAATGGGCGTGCCTTCATTGAAGGTTGAATGTCGAGCTGGCACCTTGGCGTTCGTGAAAATCCACTGCCGATCATTAGTGGACTGGAGTTCCGCTGTGGCGACCCCTAACCGGGAAAAGCCGAAAGACAACAACAACAACAACTACTGGACACAGTTTTTCAACAAAACATTACAGGTTATTTATATACTTAAACAGCCTTGTTCTTTGCAACTATCCAAAAGAGATAGACACCTGCAATATTAATGAAATAAATCCAGACAAAGTTTGAAAGAGGAAAGTATGACAGTGGAGGTTCAGAATCTTTATTATGGTGGCAACCCTTTTAAGTGCACCCTCACAGCTTGTATCTCTACTGTCTCATTTATTTTAATTGACTCTATTTCACTAGTTGTGCTTATTTCATATCTATTTCCTAGATAGTTTGAGTAGAATATGACTTTTTAACACTTTTTTTTAAATTATCACTTAAGACATAAGCAAACATACATTAACAGAAAAAAAAAAACATATTAACATTTTCCATTTGCATACATTATGCATCACATATGTTTTGCTAGTTTCTTGCCCTTCCCTTAAACCTCACTCCTCCTGAACCTTATTCTGTATATATTGTTCTCAGAATTCCCATTTATTTCTATGTACATAGCTCCTTCCCTTTTTAAAGATCTCACTCTTCCAGTTCTTTTATCTCTTTTACAGTACTCAATACTTCACATACAGTTGGATTAGACTTTGATTTCCATTTTCTAGTAATTGTTTGTGCTTTTTTTTGCAGCCAACATAATTAAACTTAATATGGTGGGATTCTTAAAAGTTAAAACTAAGTGTACAGTATGTGTACAGTTTGTGTAACCTTTCTGTGTGAACAGACAGTAAAAGCATTCTGGAAGGGATGTTCTTGAATTCATAAAATTTACCTCAAGGTGTACACATAGTGTACACCTCATGTTAACCTTTATGAATCTTTCTTTATGTCCAGATCTTGTGTCAAAAGTATAATTTCCTTAGATACAGTCATTTGCTCTCCCGATATTTCTGATAAAGTACTCCGTAGGGAATTTTAAAATTCTGCCAACTCATTACACTCGCAAAACATATTTCCCTGTTATCTCTTTCTTCCGCATCACACGCCCATCATTTGGCATCTACTTGAGGAAAACTGAGAAGAACATTACTTCGTGCTGTGTTTCTGGATTTCTGTAGCCCAAGCTAAATTATTGTGCATTTCTATGCGTTAAATCATAGCTGGCACAGTCTGAGTTTGTCTAACTTTTTTTAGATCTTTTTTCATTATTTCCCTGCTTAATGGAATATCTATTGATCTGCAAAGGTTTGTGCTCCCGAGTATGAAAAACTATTTCTGTTCTTACCTTGCAATGTCATGAATAAAAATGCTCTCAAGCAATCTACCCCCTCTTTAGCAAGTCTACTATATTTAGCACAGAGGTTCATCCACCCATGGTCTTTTGTTCAAGACTCAGAGGTGTAGAAAGCCCCAAAGTGTGAAATATAAGATTTTTATCAAAAGGGAAGAAACAAGCTTTTATTTAAATTCAGCTTAAATATTTTAATGTTGCACTTATAATGACCTGTGTGGTTATACTTTTAGTGCTTCTCTGATTGTTGTTTTAGCCATAAAAAATATATATATCTGTTTGTATTTTTTAGTTTGTTCTTGAACCTTAGTCTTGTAGCCTCATTTGCACTTGTGGGAAGACTGTGCATTACTGCAAGATTTTAGAATTGTAGTATTGTTTATACTTTATACAATACTTCTATTTCTGTAAGTAGAATTACATGTAAAATGTAGATTTTTGTATTTTTAACCCAGTCTGGGGCCTCAGTCTTGTAGCTTCATTCACAGTTGTGGCACAACTGTGATTTGCTGCCATGTATGAACCTCATTTAGTCATTTATTACAGTATTGTTTCCTTAAACAGTGTTAATGGTAAACTTCTGCATACTCTGGTGCCTTAGTATATTTTAGGATTGCAGTAGTGGCAGTATTGTGAATTCTGCTCTCGGATCTGTGCTTCGGTACTTTTTATAGCTTTATATACATAATTAAAGTTGCCTTATCTTGACACTGTTTTTCCTATGTTCTTTGAGTCTGCCTCCCCCACTAAGACATTAACATAAAAGTTCTGAAATTCTAACCGTAGGACTACAGCCCCAGTTTGAATTTGTTCACCAACCCTGCCATCTTTCTCCTGTTGTGGTTTTAAAAGGCTGTGTCTCTGGCTTCTGCCTCTTATGGTAATCTGACTTGCAAAGTACCTCCAGACCCTCTTTCAGTGTTATTGTCTGTTGTGCAAACTATTTAGGTAATCTCCCACCCATTGTTTTCCATTTATCTATAATACAATTTTTGTAAACCTCTATTGCTACAAATTGTCTCCTGCTCATTTTCCAGAACTCCAATCTGCTTGGCACCCTCACCACACTCTGAGGAAGTCCTCAGTTAATCATGTTCCATTCTTGGCAGATAGATTTACTTTATTGTTCTGCACTTCAGTTAACTGTTTAGAGTGCTACTGCTTTATTTTTGGTTTATTTGTTGATTTTTGCATTTGAATCATTCTAAAGGTCCTTAATACTTGAAAGGTTTTGTCAAGGTAGTTTGTTTAAGTTGTTTTATTGTAGCATTCACAAGCATTTTTTTTTTTTGGTGTTTGTCCATCAATAGGTTAGTAGCACCTTGTACAGGCACAAATGGCCAGAAAGTAAATGTTATCTATAAAACTACCCTTAGAACTGAAACCTGTAATGTAGCGTGGCTAAAACAAAACCATTACCTGGAATCAAGCTTAGAGCAGCAAGTCTGCTCATTAAACAGCACTACTATCAAATCTTTGCACAATCTAACCTAGTCTAGTGCCAAACCCAAGAGACCACCCAAGGAGATCTCTGTAAAAGTCATTCCACAGCCTGCAGTAGCCCACCCAAATACAGGTCCAGACAACATGGATATGAAATTTCCAAATATCTCTGTAGTCAACTTGGTAGATATGGGGATCCTGAGACAATGCAGCAATTGTATCACTTTCACAGACAACCATTTATTCTGTAAAGAAACAAATGCAGTATATGAGAGATGCATATACACAATTTCACTGAAGGCAAAAATCTGGCATACAAACAAGGCTGCCAAGAACACATGCACTACATCCACCACACATAGTACCCACCACAGACATAGACCAGCTTATGCTAAAGTACTAAAAAACAAACTTCCCAAACCTCAAAGACATCCTAAGCCTATGAATGGCAATGCCTATCCTCAGCAATCTCTAAAGCACTTGCCAAAAAGTAATACCAAACACCACACCTATGCCTACATCCAGTGGACACCCAAGAGGAAAGTCCATAAGGCAAGCAAAGGACTCTTGTCATAGGTGACTCCATTGTACAGCACACAGATTCCCCACTCACCAGACTAAACAAGGAGACAATAACCGTTAGTTCCTTATATGGAGCCAGGATATGCCAAGTTATGTACACATTCAAGTCACTACACCACATGTACCAGTATGATTCTATCATATTCCAAGTGGGCATTAATAACCTGAGACATAGTGCCCTGCCTGGACTATATGAAAACAGACAGACATTGCTGAGCTCTCTGAACAAGTGTCTCAGGTAGGTATGTGTCTTTCATTGAGCAACATTTTACCTTCACCAAGGATAATTCCACAGTATGAGCAAAAAATAATTGTCTTCAATAATTGGCTTAGTTTCTGGTGTCTTTCCAGGGGAGGAATTCAATATCTGTCAGCACTGGAAGACATGGTTAACAAACCACTTTGCTTTGTAAAGGATGGTCTGCAGCTGTTTCCCCTAGGCTTCCAAATATTGGCTAAAACTTTATCCACCCCTTAGAGCCTTTTTTAGGCAATGATAAATGGTGCCACCTTCACTAAGCAGAGTAACATAGTGAATTTGTTGGCTGAAAAATTCAGCTCAGACTTCACCTCCAATTCTCCTTTCTGCCTCCCCCATGAAATACCCACTAGCATAACCACCCAACTATTAACAGGGAGCAGTTATAGGCATCACTAACTAAGGCCAAAAACACAGCCTTACTGGGCCTTGATAATATCCCAGGATGCCACCTAAATAGCTTGAAACATAACGTATCAAGACCACTTGAGTCACTTTCCAAGTATAGCCTCAAAACAGACTTTGTACCATGAGAATAGAGGACTGCAATGGTTATCCCACTTCACAAGGGTGGACCATAAACTGACCCCAGAAACTACAGACCTATAAGTCTGACTAGTCTAATATGCAAAGTTATGGAATGAATTAGCATGGAAATGATCAACAAAAACATAAGCAACCTTCAGATATTGGATCCAACCCTGTCTGGCTTTGTCAAGGGAAAGTCATACCTACTAAACCTGATGGACTTCTTTGAAGAAGGTCAGTAAGCAATGGATGATGGGAAAATGGTATCATGCCACCTACCTAGACCTGGCTAAGGCATTCAATACAATACCCCACTCAGGTATAGTTGACAAATGCACCAAACTGGGCATAAATCCCTACACAACTCTCTGAATTGCCAGGTGGCTCTCAGACAAGACCCAGGAAGTCAGGATTGGTGAGACCACCTCCACTAAGAGACTGATCACCAGTGGGGTATCTCAGGGCTCCATGCTGCGATTGCTGTTATTTGGCTTCTACTTCTTGGAGGTAAAAGCTAATGTCAAAGGCCTTTGGCTGACCATGTTCAAAGATGACTGCAAATTGGGCACTATCATAGATTCCTCCATGACACAATCATCTTACAAGAAGGTATAAAACAGACAAATGATTGGTGCCAAAGTCATAGACTAAAACTCAATGCCAAGAAATGCATTATAGTGCCTTTTGGGAAAACTGCCACCCAGGTAAATTACTCCATCAATAAGGCACCGCTAAGAGTTGACCCAGTAGTCGGGATCTGTGGACATACATAGACAGTAACCTGGCCTTTGACCAACATATGGCCAAGATAATAAGAAAGTCATTCTATGATGCCCAACTTATAAGTAAGGGCATGGCATCCAGATCCATGGAAGCCATAGTGCCACTTTATGTGGCCCTTGTCAGACCTATCCATTAGTATAATGCCCCTTTCAGCATGTACCTGACCAGATACAGTATATGTGGCAGCTGGAATGCATAGAAAGGTTCCTTACCAGGAGAATCCAGGGTATAAACATATTGTCCTATACAGATTGCCTTAAAACCCTGTGTTTATACTTGGTCTCCTACAGGTTACTGAGAGGAAATCTATGCTTGGCATACAAGGCAACCTCAAATCCAGCTCTGATGGAACTTTTGAACATCCACAAAATGAACAGCTTCAGAACCACTAGATCTAAGGATTTAAATTTTGCCTGTGACATGAATTGAATAAGACATACTGTTGAGACAGATATGTGTCTTAGATTATCCCCATGCTCTGGTCCAGACATCCCATCCATGTGAAGCGGAGTCCATCCCTAACCCCATTTAAGCGTAACCTTGAGCAATGGATGGGAAATCAAAAATTTGCCCTGAGTCTGGCTGCCATGTTTCTGATAGACAGAGGCAGACAGTAAAGCACAAACTAGCATAACCCCCTCCACACATAACCTTTAGAAATTTCCTAACATCCCCCCTCCAAATAAACATCCATGATACATAAGGACATAACTGAGGTGGGTTGCATGGCTATGCTTACAAAGTTCATGGTAGTTGTTAGCCTAGTATATGCATTTGAACCTATGAATGAAGTATGCTCTGGAATATTAAGAAAACATGCAGCAAGTCAAAGATTCTTCTTTGTATTTTTTCTCATTTAATAAGATGTTTCCAAGTTATCATCTCCATAAAGAACTGGATATTAAATAAGTAATCCTGTTTCAGGTATCACTATCCACAAACTCATCTATTTCCTTGAGATTCAACTTCATGTCAGGCTTTTTAGTGTAGCCAACCATCTTGAGCCAGGTATAGCAGTTACAAAGAAGGATCTTTTCTCAGTTGAACTAGACTTTATTCCCACTCATCTTGTATTTCTTATACTGTATCAATGTTTCTCAGTTAATTTACATCCAACATTTAAAGTTTATTATTTTACACATGCACTCCTTTATCATAGTGACAAAGCAAATCTGCTTTTTGAAGTCATTTCTGAATTGCCCTGTTCAATGAGCACCATTCTCCTATGCACAGATAGTTTCTTCCAGGTTGCTACAACTTCCATAGCAATTGTTCTCGCTCAGAAAAAGTCAGAAACTCAACTAGTATTGATCTGGACCCCACATCTAACCTCTGTTTCAGGCAATAGCAGATGGTTCACTGTTCCACCATTTTGACTGTTATACATTCCAACACATCATATTTTCCTTCATCCAGTACACAACATAAATTTCAAGTTATATTATAGGTTCATAGGTTCATAGGTTTATACTAGGCTATCTGCCCCAAGGCATTTATAAGCCTAGCCCGAATTTTTGTGGCTTACGCCACCCCTTATATGAAAAAATACTGTACCCATTAGTTTGTTGTGCCTCTGTCCAGCAGTGACACAGATATGATTCCCGGGGTAAACCTGCGATCTCCCATCCACAGGTCAAGATTTCTCTTGAACAGAGCCAGCGAGGTGCTCTGCCTCACATGGACCGGGACTCTATTCCACAGCATAGGGAGTCTCTGAGTGATAAATCTATCCCTCCAGCACATCCTATTTATATCCGTGCTAAGGTTTAAGTCGCTTGCTCTAGTGGTTTTGGTGGATTTGGATTTTTTGAGGTGGAGCATGTCCATTAATTCCGGGTTGGACATGGCCTTGTATGTCAGGCACATGTCACCTCTGAGCAGATGGTATGCGACTGAATAGAGCTGGAGTTTCTTCAATCTGGCAGCATATGACAGATTTTGGAGTCCCTTTATCCTTTTGGTGAGAAACTTTTGGGGTCTCTCCAATTGCTGCAGATGTCGGGCGAGATACATCCTGAATGGGGCATTGTACTCGATCATTGGTCTGATAAGTGAAGAGTACAGGGGAACAATGACCTCACTAGATCTGGATGTGAATCCCTTCATGATCAGGTGGGCAATGTAGAAGGTCTTTCTAACCACTTTAGCAACGTGAGTGTCAAAAGAAAGGCCACTGTCAACCTGGGTCCCCAGGTCCCTGATAACCTCTTCTGTGCTTAGTGAATTGCCACCTATATGGTAGCTTGGGGTTACCTTGTTTTTCCCGAAGGGTATGACTATACATTTTTTGGTGTTTAACTTCAAGCCATGGCTCTGGCACCAGCTATCTGTTTCCGTGAGTCCCTTCTGAAGGATATCCGTGTCCGATGCACTTTCCACTATGGCGCCCAGTTTGCAGTCGTCTGCAAACTTTGTCAGCCAAAGTCCTCCCATGTTGGTCTGTACTTCTGAGAAGTAGATGCTGAACAATTGGGGGCCAAGGACCGAGCCCTGTGGGACACCACTTGTGACCGGCTTGGAGTCTGACATAGCGCCAGCAACTCTAACCCTGTGGGTTCTGTCCTTAAGCCAGTTTGCAACCCATCTTGTGACATATGGGTTTACATTTAAGCTGGTAAGTTTTTCTACAATACCTGAGTGGGGTATTGTGTCGAAAGCCTTTGCAAGCAAGGTCAAGGTAGGCTGTATGGACTGCCTTTCCCTCATCAATGGCCTTGGTGACTGTTTCGAAGAAGTCGACCAAGTTCAAAAGGCATGATCTTCCCTTGACAAAGCCAAACTGGGTTGGGTCCAATGACTGCAAGTCCCCTATATCTTTGTTTATGAGCTCCATTATGATCCTCTCCATAGCTTTGCAGACTAGACTTGTTAAGCTTATGGGGCGGTAATTACCAGGGTCCGTAGAGGCACCGCCTTTGTGGAGTGGGACCACAGTTGCCGTACGCCACTCCTTGGGCACGTATCCTGTGGTAAGGCTGAGATTAAACAGCTGCCTTATGTGCGGGTTTAATTCCTCATTTAGCTCGTGTAGCACACAGCTGGGGACACCATCCGGTCCCATTGATGCTGTGTTTTTAGCTTTAGAAAGAGCAGCTTTCACCTGCGCATTTGAGATGTCTGGGAGGCTACACTCCGCCGGGATAGTTATCTCTCCTTTAGGGGGGGAGATGAGGGTGAAGTTTGCACTGAACCTGTCTGCCAGTATGTTGGCAATGTCTGTGGGTTCAGTGATTTTTGTATCATTTTGGACTAATTCTGAGCATATCTGGGAGTTTCCACCCAGGTTCCTAACATAGCTGAAAAAGGCCTTATGATTGTCCTTTGAATCCATGGCAATTTTTCTCTCAAAATTGGCCTTAGTTGATTTTATGAGTGCTCGTATTTTTTTACTAATAATGATCAGGGGTGACTTCCCTTTTATGGATTTTGTTCTATCATGTAATAGCTTTCTCCTCTTATTGTAAAGTTTGTTAATGGCTGGGGTCCACCAGACTGGACGTTTGCCCTTTGTGGAAAGAGTCTTGGTTTTATTTGGGATTGCCTGATCCATGCAGTCCTGGAGGTGTTCATAGAAGGCATTTGTAAGGGCTTTCGCAGCTTGGGTTGTGGTTTCCACTGTCTCAGGGGCCTTGAAGGATACCACACCAGTCTTGAGTAGTGTGAAGTTTGCTTTAGAGAAGTTCTTCACTGTGGTCTTTTTGTTTGGGGTGGGGCGGGATGTGGATTTCCAGTGAGATTAGTTTATGATCAGATCTCACCAATGAGGGATATACTTCCGGTGTGGAGCATTTTGTCCCCATGTTTGTGATAATGAGATCTAGTATATTTTCTCCTCTCGTGGGAACAGTGACTAGCTGTTCCATGGCATTTGAATTTATGAACTCCAGGAACCATTGGGCTAGAAAGTTAGGGCTTGAGTAATGTTCCCAGTCTATATTCGGGTAGTTGAAGTCACCCAATATGATGGTGTTTGGAGATACATTTATACCCTCCAGTGTCTTCAGGAAGGCTGTGTGGGGTTCCTGAGTTTGAGAGGGTGGCCTGTAGCATGCTACAATTTGTAGAGCAGTTTTGCCTATGGTTAGTTGCACCTGGATGGTTTCGAAGCTTGCATTGCCACCAACCTGGAGGTGTGGGTATCCTTTATGAATATGGATACACCCCTCCTTTTGTGGTGTGGTCCGGGTTTTGGGGCGGAACGCATGATATGAGGTAAAACCTAATAGTGCCGGGGTGCTCTCAGGAGCCTTGAACCAGGTTTCAATTACAGCACAGACATCGATGTTCTCCATACTGAGAAGGACCTCGAGTGCGTGCATTTTGAGATTTAGACTTCTGGCATTGAGCAGCATTACCCTCAGTTTCTTTCCATTTTTGTTTTCTAGGGTGGTAGGTTTAGAATTTGAGCCTTGCCTAAAAAAGGCACTATGGGGGTGGCAAGAGCCTTAGCCAATATCCGGAATCCCAGGGGTGGCAGGTGCAAGCTGTCCCTTGCGAAGCAGTGTGGCTTGTCAAGCATGTCATCCCAGGCAGACAGACACTGGATCCCCTTTGAATGACACCAGACATTAAGCCAATTGTTAAAGCTGATCATCTTGTCTCTATATTGTGGCATCATTCTTGGTGAAGGAAGGATACTGCTCAGGGTTAGGGTCATACCTGCCTGGGCTACATAATCAGAGAGCTCCTCTATGTCTCTTTTCATGTAGTCCAGGGAGGTACGTCTCAGGTCGCTTCACACCAGCATGGACAATGACTGTGTCATATTTGTACTTGCCGTGGAGTGACCCGAGTGCTTGTGTTATGTGGTGGATTCTAGCGCCCAATAGGCAGCTTACTGTGACCCTCTCCTTGTTCAGCCTGGTGAGTGGGATGTCAGTGTGTCTGACTATGGAGTCACCTATGACAAGTATGTTTGGTGTTGTATTTGGCCTTAAGGGCTGTGACTGCTTTGCACACTGCTTTTGTGGTTCATGTGTTGCTTGTGGGGTGTCTTGAGGTAGCAGTTGTTTGGGTGTCTGCTTTGGAGGCCTCTGCTGTTTAGGTAAACTTTTACTCAGAGCCTCCGAGTATGTCTTTGTGTGTTTATGTGTTTGATTCAGTGGTGTTGTAGCATTATGTGAGGCTGGTTTTGTGGTGTGTGTAGTTGCCTTCTCCTCCTGTCTGGTCTTGCCAGTCCTGAGTTGAGAGAGCTCAGCCTCCAGTTTGGCTAAATAGCTGCATCTCTCACAAGTATTTGTGTTATGTGGGAGGAGGAGAGGGTTGTCTGTGTACATGAGGCAGTTATAACATTGCCTCAAGATTCCCAGATTCACCAGCTGGACCGGAGAGGAGATTGACAACTGACCTTTGGACATGCTAGAATAATATTGGGAATTCCTTAATAATTGAAAACAAGGGCCAGTGGGGAGTGAGGGTGTAGTGCTTTTAATTTTTAGTGCTGACTTATATAATTGCTTTAGTGAGCAAGTGCCAGGTAACTTGAGTGCAATGTGTTCCAAGTAACTAAATGCAAAAACGACAAATAGTAACTTTCTTTCAAGTGAAACAAGGAAATAAGTGGTGCTTTATTTTCTAATTTGCTGAGGTGCAACAGTTATTTGATCAACTCATTTGATTGCCTCTGTTGCTTTTTTCCTGACTTTCTACAATTTGTTACCTAACTGGCACTATCTCTACCTGTGGATTACATAGGAATTTGGCATCCTTAATATTAGCAGCTCCCACACTTTTTATACAGGCATTAAACAGTTCCATTACATTTCATAAGTCCATTTGTATTGCCGTTAAGCCACTGGCCACATCACTGTTATTCAATCTTAAGACATTTTAGCCTCTCTGAATGGTAAGAGCTGAGTATCATGGTACCTCACTTATGACTTCTGAAATATTTCTTCCTCAAAACATTTAGTGCAACACAATACACCTCTATACTGAGGCATAGTGGCTAGTTATTAAAAATGTTTTGTAGGGCTGTGTATGGAGAACATAGTATGACATGAGTCTAATGGTGGCACATTTACACAATGCATTGTGGTAATATTGCATGTAGTAGCAGAGTTTAATCTGAACCACCTCCTGAAGTGCTATAAAAATAAAGACTGCAACATAAAGAAAGACAGAGACATTTGCCTCTCTTAGAGAGGGAGTTTTCAAGACCAAGACTGAAGAATCTTGGGAGAACCCTAATAGATTTATTTAAGGAGTACCAGGAATCTATTGGTAGAGAAATTCTAGGAATCTAATTCTGAATGTGTGAGGCAGTTTGATCAGAGATGAATACTGGAGAACTGAAAGAAATGCTGGCATTTCTTCAAGAGATGTTAAAGCTTCAATGAGAAACCCAGAAATGGAATTTAAGCTACAATTGTGCTTTTTTAATGAAGTATAAACTTTTACAGTTTGCATCGTAAGTGCATTGCACTTGAGCTAATGAGGCTGTCTCTAGTGAGTGTCATTTACTACTACATATAGCTATATATATATATATACATATTCACATATGTGTGTGTGTGTGTTTGTGTGTGTGTGTGTGTGTGTGTGTGTGTGTGTGTGTGTGTGTGTTTATGACTCTCTCATCAAATATCAAATGTTCACAAGAGTGAATTTTCAAAGAGTGATCAAAAATTAAAAAAAAAATAAATAAAATAAAATCCCTGCACCCCCACATCCACTGCTAATTATTTGTACTAACTCCAAAATCTCATAATGGTGCGGTAAGAGTAAATTACCTTACTTCTCTGCACCATGACCCCATAGAAAAGGATGTCAGCAAAAACTCCATTTGAATGAATGTTCGTTCATATAGAGTTTGTTTTTTTTTACACTAGGAAAAAGCATTTGCTCAGATGAGTGTTTGTTCTTTCATATTGTGATATATATATATATATATATATATATATATATATATACATATACACATATACATATACATACACACACACACACACACACACACACACACACACACACACACACACACACACACACACACATACATACACACACTAGCAAAATGGTTTTACTTGCAAAAATATCAGTCACTGAGCTAATGTTTCTAGTCAGTGTCATTTAAACAGTAAGTTACTTGGTACTTGGTAAGATGCAGTCTAAGCTAAACTTTTTTTTGGTAAATATTCATACTCGGAAGGTTTTACAGAATGCAAGATACATGCAGTGTTTCTTTACAATCAGATGCAGTATTCTTTTCAGACAAGTTCTGGCCAAATATCTGGCTAAAATAAATGAGTACTGTTTACAGAGACCTCACAGGACAGAGATTAACTCCAGCAGGCTTATCCTATCAGCATGTATAACCTGATGTAACTTCTCTCTGCACTTTCTAACAGGCAGCTATACTCCCAAGTGTCCTGTTCCTTAAAGGGTATCTGCACCTTTTGCTCACAGGAATATCTCAGGGTTGCCCTCCTTCTGGTGCACATTATTCTCCTTCTAGAGGCCTCACAGTACCGTTTTCAGTCCCAAATGTCATGAATCTGACTAGAAGTAGGACACTGGGTCTTAAATATGCCTGTTTGGAGCTGCCACTCCCTAACTTTTACCTGCCTGTCTGCTTGTTTCTGAGCTAGCATTATGTTTTATTAAATACTTCCCCTTCTGATTGCTGACCATAAACTTTCCTCTTCTGGATACCCCTTAATTTTTCAGTAGTGGGATATTCACAGATCACCGCACAGGATCCCCACATCATGAAACCTCTCCCCCCTCCATCAAAGGATATGTCAGCAGTGCTGTGGCATAAGATGGAAAGCACTAGCATTTCTCCACTCAAGAAGGGCACACCCATCCTCCCTACTTTTGCTGTCAAGTGCCCAAGCTATTAATCAGATTCTGGTCATTGGACCATATGCCACTACATTTAAAGGGATGACCCACCAGGATAGATAGATAGATAGATAGATAGATAGATAGATAGATAGATAGATAGATAGATAGATAGATAGACAGACATATATTATCTACAGATATGGATATAGAAATAGCATAAACATGGCTGAATGGAGACATAAAATAACAAAAAAAGTGATCACCAGGTCAGCAGACAAATCTAATTGCATTAAAATGGCACTGCAGATTATTCCTAGTGTAGTGACCAACAAAGAAAAAACTGCCAAACACATACCTACACATTCTACAGCCCTCGTAGGGTGTGTCTCCCTATTTTTATCAGTGTGATGTTTACTACTATCATGCATGAGATCATTACCCTTTTCCAGCATAGATTGCAAATTACTATTTTTATAGCTGAAAAAAGATGGTGCTGAAACCAGATTTTCATTAACAAATCCTTCCTAGCTAAAGTCTTCCAATTATTGTTTACTGCCTGATGCATCACTGGAGAGCTCATTTCCTATTCTAGAACATGCTCATTTCCTATTCTAGAACATCCACTTTGCTCAGGTAATCATACATTCAATGATGTTGCTAGTAAATAAAACAGGAGCAAAACAATGTCTCTCTGTTGAACATGTCTCCCTGATGATGTAGTTTAAATATTCTACAGGATAGCTGCTATCAGTTTTGTAATTTACAAATATGTCTAATAAAATAATTTTCATCACTGCAGAGTCAAGAAATTAGAATTGTTTTATTTTAAATTTCCTTGATGACTACTAGTATAATGCTTCCATATGTTATCATAATATTCATTCCTGTACAAGCTTGTCACTATATCACCTGTCATGATATTCCTATACATCTCACATCCAAAAACTGAATCTTATTACTAGGAAATATCATTGTACATTCCAAGTAGTTTGTAGTACTATTAATGTATTTAGCAGAACTGCCTACCAAACTAAACTAAACAAAAATTATCAATAAAATGAAAAAAAGTGCCATACTAGTTTATCTAAACTCAGAACAATATATAAATTGCTATTCCCCTAGTGTCCATAAATAAATTAGCAAAAGTAAAAGGTATATTGGACCAAATGGCCATCCATAAGATTTTTTGGAATGCATCGCCATGAAAAAAGTTCTCAAAAACTTGAAATAAATCTATCACTACTTTAATTGTTAAATTTAATATATCTTTCACTACTTGAATCATTGAATCTGACATTCTATTACTTTTTACAATATATATAATCCATAAGCTGTAAGATACCCTCTTCCTGTGGAATCTTTGCATATAAAGATCTTATATTTGAAATAAAAAAGTAATTGGGGTAAATAATCAAATTGCCCATATTATTAATAAACGCAAAAGTATGTTTAACATAAGAGAGAATTTTAAGTAACAATGGATGCAACAGTTTCTCCACTATAAAAGAAAAACGTTCAGTCCAGGAACCAGCAGCAGTAATGATTAGGTAGAAAAGGCTGAAACTAAATCTGGCATAAATTTTAGCTATTCCAAACATTTTTGGTAATATGGAATTGGTCACTTTACAGTACTCAGAATTCTGTTCACTGATTATACTTTCAAAGAACAGTTTGTTCACTGCACAATCTTATTATAACTAGAAGAAATGCTAGAAGTCGTCCTCATTTATTAACATATCTAACAGTCATGATATATATTCAGCATTGCCCTTTACTACAATGTTACCTCTCTTTTCAGCCCTTGTATATATTTAGGTGATATCAAATATCATTTTAATCATTGATTCAGTCATAGATACAGAAAAATATTTTTCTGATTCTTTGATTTTATTAGCAAAGCATAACATCATGTTTTCACACATCATATCAAAAGTACTAAAATGAAGGCAAAGCTGGATTGAACATACCATGTTTCAAAACAAATCTCTATTGTCCTGTATTGTCCTTTTTTTTGTGAAAGAAAAATACTTAAATTAATTTGTCTTGTATACATCTTAAAATCCTTAGTACTATTAACTATATCAGCCCTGAGGCTAGGTATAAAGGTAAAAACATCTTTTTCCAATATTAAGTCAAATTAATTCAGTTCCTTGTTGGTAATTTTAGTTATTTTGAATTCTGATAGTACTATATCATTAGATTCAGCATTATCCTTTCCATTATCAAAAATTACCTCTGATTCCCATTTCAGGTCAGGTGTAAACTTTGACCCATGGTTTCCCATGAAGTTGACCTGTCAGGGTTGCATCAAACATTTTGATTCTGATATGTTGTTTCTCTCAGGCAATAACGTGTCTCAGTTGGTTCCAAAACTGACATCTGCTCAGCCATCTTCGATGTCTCAGCTGATAGTTCAAAGTTCTGTTGAATCTCCTTCCATGGTTTTCCGGCTTTGATTTGTAGGTTCTTTACCCCATACCTAACTGAGAACTCTTTCTTCATTTCTCAGCCAATCAGAATGACTGCTTCACTCACTGACTGCTATTCAGTGTTGCTTCTAAATACACTTCTTCATCCAAACATTCTTTGCCTGGAGCAATGTTATCAACAGCTGAATTTATGGACTGGCTGGCAATTTTTCTTTGAACAGTCTGTTGTATGATGAATATTTTTGCATAGTCTTTTCTAGCTCTCAATAACTTCTTAATATTTCTAGTTTACAATTTCAATTTCTGAAAAGGCATTACTATTTTTAAGCCATAATCATTGGTATTTGTGACATAGTTCATTCATGCAACTAAAGTATCTGTCTCAGCTTTCACCATAAACATTTGATCATCATTATTTTTCATCAAAATTTCAGTTAACTTCAATGAGTGGTATTCACAGTCCCAATATTTATAGTTGTGTAATGGTTATTCTTGAAGGGTGCTGCTACACTTACATGCTACTTTAGTAATTACAGGGTATTCACACTGAATTAAGGAAATGTGAAAGCATTTTAAAGAAAACACCAACTTGTGATAAATGAGTAAATGATGTGAAGTAAATTGTAAAGTAAGTGCGAATTACTGCGTAGAAAATTAAAGTGCTCATGTACTTATGGTATTATGACTGAATGCAGCTGTGCGCAAGCACATTTGAAGCATTTGAGGCAAGCTGCACAGTGCAAAGCTTTTACTTCTTCTTCTTTTGGCTTTTCCCGGTTAGGGGTAGCCACAGCCGATCAACTGTCTGCTCATAATTGGCAGTAGAGTTTTACGGTGTCAAGTTGCCAGCCTGGCACGCAACCTTCCACTGAAGGCAAACACACACACACACATACCTAGGGCCAATTTAGTGTCCAATCCACCTACAGCATGTCTTTGAGATGTGGGAGGAAACCAGAGCACCCGGAGGAAACCCACGCGACCACAGGGAGGACATGCAGACTCCACACAGAAGGCACCCCAGCCAAGGATCGAACCGGAAAACCTCTTGCTGTGAGGTGACAACACTAACCGCTGCACCACCGTGGCCGCCCATTATCCTATAAAAATATAAAGGGGTTTTATCTGTTTTATATAGGGGTATCCTTATGTGGACAGTATCTTGGATTCATTAAAGAGAGGAATGGGGAAGATAGGAAAGTTTGAAAAAGGTGTGGCATAAAGACTGAATGACAAAAGGAATACTTCTAGATGGTTGTGCTGAGTGAGGTGGAAAAAGAGAGGTACTATGTTTTTGACAGGGAATAGACTCCCCTTTTTTTCAAAATTGTTTAATTTAAGCGGTTAGTTTGGGTGTCAAATAGATTAGAGGGTGTAGGAGAGAGGATTAGGGAAAGAGGGGGTGATGAGGGGTTCATCTCAGAAGGAGACCCCAGTCCACAGGATCTCAAACATTTCCACTGCCTGATTGTGCTGCAGTGGAGGACCCCAATGTGGAGGAGGCAGGGGCTTGTGGTGGCACAGTGGTCAGTGAAGACTGGGACAACAAGTCTTGAACTCAGTGAAGAGCATCCTAGACTGACTGAAGACATCTCTTCACTATCTGCTCCAACACATCCTTAACCAAGTCCCAAAGCCCATGGTCAGTGAGGTCTTGTGTCAAGGTGCCTACAGGACTGGTGCCACCATCCTGACCCTTTGAGGACATCCCTGGATGGGCAGGTGTGAACATTCTCTGACCTGGAAGGAATGCAGTTGGGCTGCTCCTAAGGATTTTGGACCTGTAGAAAAATGAACAGAAATAGGAGAGAAAAATAAAGAAAAACAAAGCAATACATAATTAAAATAAGAAAAAACAGAAAAAAGGAGGAGGCAGACAAGAAATGGAGACAAATTCACTCATGTTATACATTATTCCAGCCTTTATTAGTAGTGTATTTTTATTAAATACTTATTCAAATAAATCAAAATTTTGTGAAATGCTTATGGAAACACGACATAGACAGCATACTGTCTAATTTGGTTGTGATTCTTATATTTGTATTGTACTGATACTATCCATGGTGCTGTGGTAGCATTGTCGCCTCACAGTAAGACGCTGTCCGGTTCGATTCTCAGCTAGAGCGTCTTCTGCGTGGAGACATACGTGAATGGGCGTACCTTCGTTGAAGGTTGTGCGTCAGGGCTGGTAACTCCGCACGTAAAAATCAACTACCAATCATTAGCGGACCGGAGTTCTGCTGTGGTGACCTCTAACTGGGAAAAGCCGAAAGACACAACAACAACTGATACTACTGATATATGCCGTTGTAATATAAAAATAGTAATACTTTACAAATTTTTGCCTGATATGGATTTTGCTGCAATACTACACTGAAAGCACTTTACTCATTCCATTATAATTGTGTATACATTACTCTTGCAGTCCTAGTAACAAAATCAGTTAAAAAAGGAAACATCATTTATTACTTAACATTTCTTTTTCTAAATAAATATATCTGTTGTCATACAGGTACCCTCGGTCACCCTCATCAGTCTCCTGTTCTGCTGGGCTAAATTATTTGATATTTCCTCATCAGTTACACAGAGAACATATAAGAAAATGGGCTGTTATCTGTCTCAGATGTTTGTTCCCTAATATTTCTGATATGGTTACTTATACTATGCAGCAAGACATTGAAGTTATTCTTGCACTTGTTTTATATGTGTGGTTATTTCTTTAAATATTTCTTTTCAGTTTTGATATTTGCATTTGTTTACTAAACATGGAAACATAAAGAACAGATCATACAGTCATTACACTCAATCCATCTGTGCTAATATTTCTTAATTGCAAGGTAAAATTAAAGGGATACATGGCTTCTTTCCAACTGTTATACTTTTATATCTAAGCACAACTTGTCTGTTGATGGGTGTTTTCTGCACTCCTTGCATATACTTCCATTGTAGGTTTGGTTTTACACCATTCTTTCCATAATTAAGTTGCAATATCACTTGAAATTCAAAGGTTCATAGGTTGGTACTAGGCTATCAGCCCTAGGGCCTATACAAGCCTAGTCATAACAGTTCCCTGGCTATTTCGTCCCACACTATTTACTTCCCTGGACCCTGTCTAGCAGGGCGACTGTCGTGATCCCCGGGGTGAATTTCCTTTCTCCCATCCAATTGTCAAGGTTCCTTTTGAGGAGGGCCAAAGATGCACTCTGCTTGACATGTATGGGCAGTCTATTCCAGAGTCTGGGGAGTCTCTGGGTCAGGAACCTATCCCTCCAGCATCTTTTGTTTATTGTAATGACAAGGTTTAGATCCCTGGAGTGTGTGGATAAAACAACCACAGAAGCAAACCAGAAGAAACAACAAAGAAGGATCCACCAAAAGCACGATTTATTTAAAACTCTGACGTCTCGGCCACAGCCTTCTAGGAGTACAAATCATACAAAACCCTATGCACATATATACTAAAATAATTCATCAGTTAATACAATTAAACAATTAACTGTTATTAGATAATTATATTCAATTTAACAACATTCTCCAATTAAAATCCTCATTTAGACCAAATGGATATAAAGTTTTAAATTTTAAAATATATATAGCTTCCTTATGTAACAGCAGTTGTTTAATATTCACATTCCTATATTTATAATCATATATTTGTTCTAAAACAGTCCCTTGTAGCCCCTTACTATCACTATTGTGAAAGTTTAAAAAATGCATGGCTACAGGGCTTTCTTCTTTTTTATTATTGATGTCCCTAATATGTTCCAAGAGCCTTACCTTGAAGGCTCTCTTGGTTTCCCCTATGTAAAATTTGTTACAAGGGCATCGAAGTGCATATATTACTCTCTCAGAGTTACAATGAAAAATGTTATTAGTCTTAAAAGGAATATTGTTAATACATTCAAAGCAAGGAGTAATAAAATAACATGCTTTACATTTACCACATTGGTAAGTCCCCATATTTTCCACATTATGTGCTATAGTGTCTACTGGAAAGTGCTTTTGGTGGATCCTTCTTTGTTGTTTCCCCTGGAGTGTGTGGCTCTGAGGGATTGGGAATTCTTTAAGTGGAGCATGTCCAACAGCTCTGGGTTTGACATGGCCTTGTATGTTAAGCAGAGATCGCCTCTGAGTAGACTATATGCAACAGAGTATAGCTGGAGTTTTTTAAGGCGATCAGCGTAGGGCATCTGCTTTAGGCCTGTGATTCTTTTAGTGAGGTATTTCTGTGGCCTTTCCAGTTGTTGTAGATGTCTTGAGAGGTACATACCAAATGGGGCGTTGTATTATATAATGGGTCTAATGAGGGATGAGTACAGTGGGACAATGACCTCCATTTTTCTGGATGAAAAGCCCTTAGTGATGAGGTGTGCCACATAAAATGATTTCCTGACTGTTGTGGCAATGTAGTTATCGAAGGTGAGACCACTGTCCACCTGTGTCCCTAAGTCTCTTATCACACTTTCAGTGTTTAGTGTACTGCCACCTATGTGGTAATTCATGGGTACATATTTTTTTCCCCAAAGGGGATAACTATACATTTCTTGGCATGGCTCTGGCACTGAACATCTGTTTCTGTAAGGCTCTTTTGTAGAGTATCCACATCATTTGGGGATTCAATAATGGCTCCCAGTTTGCAGTCATCTGCGAACTTTGTTAGCCAGAGTCCCTTAGTGTTGGCCTGTACTTCAGAGAAGTAGATGCCAAACAAGAGTGATCCCAGGACTGAACCCTGAGGTACTCCACTTGTCACTTGTCTGGAGCTGGATTTGGAGTTGGTTACTTTTACAGAGTGGGTTCTGTCAGTAATCCAGTTGGAAACCCATCGAGTGATGTAGGGATTAATGCCCAGCTTAGTAAGTCTGTCTACGATTCCAGAGTGGGAGATGGTGTCGACGGCCTTGGCGAGGTCCAGATAGGCTATGTGGACCACCTTACCCTCATCCATGGATCTGGAGACTAATTCAAAGAAGTGAACCAGGTTCAGGAGACAAGATCGGCCCTTCACGAACCCAAACTGAGTGGGGTCTATTGTTTGATGGTTGCCAATGTCTTTGTTTATAAGTTCCATGATAATACGTTCCATGGCCTTGCAGATCAGGCTCGTCAGACTGATGGGGCGGTAGTTCCCGGGATTCAAGGTGGATCCCCCCTTTTGGAGTGGGATAACTGTAGCTGTGCAGTGGGCACAAAGCCTGAGGTGAGGCTATGATTAAACATGCTATGATTAAACATGCTTTAATCAGCACTAAACCTTTTTACCTTCCCCTCAAACACAGAAGTTGTCCAAACATAAAAATGTAACAATTGAAAGGAAGCTGTAACATATTTCCTGATCAAGTTCCTTTAAACAAAACATTAACTGTTAGTAGTGGATACACTACAAATATTTAATGCAATGTGTGAGCTTTGATAATTTGCTGTTTAATAAGTATAAGCATATATGGGTATAAATGTATACAGAAGTAATAAAACTAATCATTTTTCATTAAACGATGTGCAAGTCATTCACATGCCACTTTAACCACCACCCTCTCCTCAACCTCCACTCTAACCAGAGTATGGTGGCTGACTGAGTTCAGCCATCTTGTACATGCAGTTCATATTGTGGAAGATATGACTGTCTTCTTCAATTATCATCATAAATATTATTTTCTTGCCTATACAATTAAAATCCTTTCTTTGCAAAAATTGTCTGACTGTAGTATAACTAATAATTATGCTAGGACTTACTGTATATAAAATTATGTAGCAATGAAAATATTTTTTTTGTTTGTGTATAAATACATACATTTATATACATGAAAAATAATTATAAGTATACTCATGCAGATGTGTATCTGTATTTTACAGGGATGTGTATGCATACTTACATATATTTCTTTACTCATACATATGCATTTATATTTATACATAAAAGCATGTCAGCACATAAACATTCCATATTTGTATACAGACGCATTTCTATATACAGATATGTTTATGCCTACTCATACATTAGAATTACATAGAGATATATATTTGCACTTACACATACATTTCTTCTAGCATAGATCTTTGGTTATGTAATATTTGTATAGAAGGTTTTATATTTTTTTAAACCTACTGTATGTTTGAAATTATTTTTAAAAGTAAAAATATTTAATATCGTACTATTGCCTTCTTGCTGTCAGATGATCTGCCCACTTTGCCAGCTGGTCAGGCCTATGCTTCTGTAGGTTATCATACCTGTGTCAGCACTTGGGACCAGAGCAGGTGGTCCCTGTCAGAAAAGACAGGTGCTCACCCAACTCTTGACAGATGTCAATTTTTATCCAGTCTGACCCATGTACACAGGACTCAGTCCTCTCCAGGTACAAATCCCTAAGAAGGTAGATCATAATTTTGGTCTCCTTATCAGGCCACCTCTGTGCTTGGTCTCATGTCTTCACAGTTTCTGCCATCATTTGAATTGTCAGTACCAGAATGAGGAATGTAAATGCAGGGCTGTGGCACACAGATTTGGAACCAGACCCTGTGGAGTGTGACACCACCATAAAAATACCCTGTAGGTATATTACTAATGGAACTGCTATTACTGGAGAATTTTGTTTTACCAAATTGTTTTGTCACATACATCATTTTTTAAAGAAATACTTTCTCATTTCTTTCCATGGTAAACAAAATTCATTTATGAAATCATTACCTTTTAAGTTTCTTAGATCTATTTCTGCTTCTGTGATTTACTTTTATCTTTATATGTATAGTAAATACATGAATCCTTTCTGTAAGCATGCCCTTTTCAGTTCTGCATTAGTGTAAATCATGTCCATTTACATAATTTTTTTTGTTTTAGTTTATGTTGTGTCGAGTGATTTGAGGTGATAAGGTGCATCACAGAATGTAGGACGGCCATTAATTATACTTCATGAATATGCAGACCCGATGAGGTCTGACTCCATTTCCTTTTTCTAATCATGGATTTTTGAGAATTACTAGGGTTGTTCGTGCATTCATATGGATAGTTGAGGTATGCTGGGGACTGCTGCAATGACTTCTTTATAGGGTCAGAAACAGACAGTTCCACTATACCAATAAATTTAGAGGCTATCAGCAGAAGAATGACTGATGGTGATGATGGTGATGATGATGATGATAACATAGCTATATTGTTGAGGCTGTATGAGGAAAATGGCATGAAGTCCCCAAGTTTAGTGGCAAGATTTCATACCCCACAACATGCTAATAACTGTAGGAACTGACACTGGATCAAAAAGTCAAGCACATGGTGATATTATACTATAGGTTGTACAGGGAGAAAACACTGCCCCTCTACACCAGTACCTCCAAACACAAAGGAACACTTTATGAATGAGAGCAGAAATTCAGAGGCAACAGTGTCCACAGTGACACCTTTACAAAGGTGTGCCAGGTGCAGGCATTTGTTACATCAACCCCAAGAAACACATAAAGCACTGGCTCACCTGGAGCAAATGTGCCATGACACTGTTAAGACTCAGTGCACTGCCCAAGAGAAGGGGAAGAGGATGGGTTACTGTTCAGACATGTGGGGGCATATCACTTTGCAATACAAGTGCTTCTCAAAACTAACAGTGGGGAACAAACACAACAGAATTCATGGAGGACAAGTCAGAGGTAATCAACAAGTAGCAGAACCTCTCATTCAAAGTCCTGGTGCCACAGCACTGTAAGATCAGTGTCTGTAGGAGCACCTGCATCTAACAGGTCATCACATCACAGCAAGTCGCCATCCGGCTCACATGACAGCCCATCCTCAAAATCACATGCAGCTTTACCTATCCTGTTTCAAAAGATATTGTATATAATACATTTGACCTTGACCTGCTATGATTCAAGCTACAAAATTCAGGCAGTTACAATTAGACTTCTACACTGAGATGCCATTGTTTAACTGTAAGGCAGTGGGTTATTAATAAAAAAGTTTAAAAAGGGAATATCTCAAAAGAAAGCTTTATGTCATAACATTCAAAGTGTACTGATTTATACCATTAAAGACCAACCATCATTATGACTTCCAGTTCAGCAATATTACAGCTGACAAGTATCCAAAACATACACATTAAAAAATAAAAAATAGAGTGCATCCTTTTCCTGCCATGTAAACTAGCACTATTGCCACTTTACCTTCAGCACCATACAAATAATGAATTCTGAGTCAGAGGACACTTGTAGCTTAAAAAACACAAAATTACTATCACCATGAAACGAACACCACACTAGACAGCTGGAAAATATTTGTCTTGTTTATTCTCCGTACATCATTTTCGTACCTGGGCTTATCGCCTTCAAGGAATAATTCAAATACAAAATACATCCCCTTTTATACACCAGTGCCTAAAAGTATTTAATCAATTAACACATAAATTGACACATGAATTGCTCCTTATGTTAAAGTGACACCACTTCCTATAAATACCTGTTCATTTTCTACATGCAAAATGGGTAGTGACACTTCAATATGACTTCATTACCAATGTATAAATGCATAAGATATTGTGAATGTTAATTATTTTCTTAAGACAACATTTCTGATAGGTAGGGTTTATGATAAAAGTTGTGCTTATGTATTTATGCATTTATACACTGGTAATGAAGCACTGGTGTATAAAAGGGGATGTATTTTGTATTTGAATTATTCCTTGAAGGTGATAAGCCGAGGTACCAGAATGATGTATGGAGAATAAACAAGACAAATATTTCCCAGAAGTCTAGCGTGGTGTTCATTTCATGGTGATAGTAATTTTGTGTTTTTTAAGTTACAGCGGTGTGGTTCTACTGCTCGTGTATTAACTGACCTTGTTGTATATGAGAAAAATAAATTATCTGATGTGTGGTAACTTAAGAAATAATAAATCATTTGAAATATGTAATAGTAAAACTGAGGAAACTTTGCATAATATTAAATAAGCTTATGAAATAGCTTCTATTAATGTGCAAAGTATGAATTCATGTTAAATAACGAAATATCATTTTTTATTCAATTTACAACCTCATGAGAATTAGTCTAAGCATACTGAAGTGCACCACCTAAGCAGAATTTCTTGTATAAAAGAGTTGACATGTAATTATTCTTTGCAGCATAACTTATATCACAGAATAGATATCACTAAGCACGCAGGCATGACTTTTACCAACAATAATATAAATACCTGTTGTGAAATAAAAAAAAATATTTAAAGATAATAGGGACTTTCTGATGAACAGTGACAGTAGACCATGGACCATACAGCATAGCCTACAGATATCACTGCACACATCAATTATACTGTATGTATTTTTTTACAAGAAAGGAAACCCTTACCTGAATGTCATGATCCATAGTTCTGGACTAGATGCCATCTGTTTACCTGCACAACCATATGCCTTGTATGAGCCTGCTACATGAGGACCCTTACAACTGCTGCCAGCTGGTCATCATTATTCATAGTAAGACTGGAGCTGAGAACTGCAGTCACAGCATGGGTCACTTCACTACCAGAGTAGTGCGTGGTGATGTTATGCAGAATGCAGCATGCAGTAAAGATCCTGCATGCAGTAGATGGGTTGTACTGATGGGCAATCCCAGATTCATCCAAGCATCTAACTCCCGCCTTTGACATTCCAACAATATGTATCTGGGACAAGGCTGTATTAAAATTATCTTATGTAGCCACACTTGGTTTTCCCACTGGTGTCATGAGTCATGGCTCCAAAGGATATCCAGCTTCATTTGAAAAGAAAAAGACAGAAAAATGGGGGGACAAAAATATGGTTTAGAATTAAGCAATGCGTTTTACAATTAACAACTTAAATGATAAAAAAAAAAAAAAAATTTCCACTTACCAACAAGCTAACCACCAGGTATGCTATATAGGAAAAGGTAGCAGGATGAGCCAGTGTGCCAGATATGGGAATCATGCACACTGCCAGGATGCTGTGCAGAGATCTTAGTGATGCACTCCCATGCCTCACACACTATCTGGCAGGTAATGGAATGGTAGCCCTTCCTATTGCAATAACGCTCACCCAATGGACCAGAGGTGGCCCCAGTTGAAACATAGGTGCAATCTGTCACACCAAGCACCTCAAGGGAAAAATGCCACCCCATGAAAGACATGCATAATCCAGGTTCAGTCCTGAGGTGACACCAGGAAATAGAAGTAATGTTCCACACGTGCCAAGAGTACATCCAGGAACTGCAGAAGTCTGTGCGATACCCATTGTGCCCCCAGTCTGTCACAGGAAGGCCCACATGGAAAGTATAGTGAGGGCTATACATTATTTAGTACCCACAGGGATAGGAGGGCTATGCACGCACCCAGTACCCCCTGTGGGGGGTTCATACATGTTCACTAAGACCCTTATAATATCCCTGTCCATTATGAATTTATCAGGCATTTATTGATTCTTAAAACTATAATGAGTATTTCTTTACCTATATCTCCTCCTTCTTGACCAGTGAGCACCATTTCAGCTTGGCCAAGACAAGCAGCTCACACTGGGAAATAGCTAGGCTAGCAATAAATTAAAGCAAGGTGGATAAAAAGGCACAATTCTGCTTTTTATAATGAATCTGTACATGGAGAAGAATTCTTACACATCAGTTTATTACTATGAATCACAAAGAGGCAGAAGAAGGACTTAGCATACGCAATTTTAGATAATTTCTCATTTACGTCTCATTATTTATGCACTTGCATAAGTACATTCATGACCATTTTGCATTGGTGTAACTGGCCTTTTATGAATCACTCCTTTGCTGCAATTGTTCACAAAGTGTGACGATCACCTTTACATGTTCATTTCATGACTATGAATACCACCCCATGTGTCATTAAATAAGGCTACCACCTGCTCAAATAATGTTAAATGCTCCATGATGTCATTAGGAAACTTAGTCATATGACTTTAGGTTCACATTTTTCTGACCAGCATCTCTCAAAGAACAAATTCTGTCTCTCTCTGGACATGATTATTTTATCTTATTTACACTGCATGTGGTAGAGGACTCCAAAAAGATTTTCTGTAACTGATTAATAGAACAGTAATTATGGTGGGCATTAGTCTAGTTTTCTTTTTTGGTGAAACCCTCTGGCCCTTTTAAGGAAAGGTTGATAGGTTTATAGATGGGTACTAGGCTTACAGCCCTAGAGCCATTACAAGCCTAGCCATGTTTATCACAAGTTGCCCCAATTGTTGATGGTTAGGCGAGTGAAGTTCACAAAAAATAGATGAGTCTATGGTACTTACTACCAACTGCTTCTGTCCGTGAGGGACATAGGATGGATAATAAAGGAAGTACAGTTATGGATGTGGACTTAGTTCTTCCTGATTTGAAGGAGAAAGTTTTAAATTCAAATTATTATCGTGGGACAGTTATTGCTACACAGCACAACTATCCTGTGCATCATCAGTGATGAAAGTCCAGTTGAAGTTGCCTCTGCAGCTCCACAGCAGTGTTAGTTATTTAGCACAACTCACAATTTTAGTAGTTTGCATCTCTGCATAAAGATCTATTTGAATTTTTGATTACTTTGCCTATTGCCCACAAAGGACCCTACTGGAACAATATGTCACATGCACATGCATACAAGTTAAAACAAAATGTTTCATGTTTTTCTCCAAGACTCCAGAATTTCAGAATACGACAATGTGAAGGAAAACCATTTTGCAGATATTCATTCTGCAAGGTTGCAAGTTTTAACAAAGTAACATAGGCTATCAATGTTCCAGGGTCAGATTCTGATTGTAAAGACAATTCCTTTGGGAAATTATATGACTTAAATGAGAAAGTTGTAGTGTTCTATATTTCCCCAAAAATGAGAAAATTAAAAAAAAAAGCTATCCATAGATGTAAACATTTATAGTATATGCAAATTTTAGATTACACACAGCTTATCTCCACATTCATAAACCGATGACTATCATGTATTACTCCTGTTCTCCATTCCCATCACCCTAATAGACTACTTTGATCTAATCAACAACATCTTCTCAGAATATATAAACACTGCAAATCCTCTGGCCAAAGTCTCTACTCATAATCTATCATTACAAAAATAGTATTCTATCCCCTCTGCAAAGTAAGTCTACCTCTAACCTCTCCAACTTCAAACTACAGGCTACCTAAATAAAACCTAGCACTGCTACTGCACTACCCCAGGCTGAACTCGTCCCTCCTTCCTTCTACCAACAGCATACTGTGACTATGTTTGGATAAAAGGAATTACTAAAATCTATTCCTTACACAAAGAATGAATATTGTTTTGCCTAGGCTATATTATCTAGTCATCTCGGTTCCAGAGACTGCTCTTAGTGTGTTTAATGTCATCTATATGAACTGCAACTTGTGAGTACGTTATCAGCAATGTTCTTTTTTAATTTGTTATAGCTGTCATAATATTTGCACTGTGTGTGTGTGTGTGTGTGTGTGTGTGTGTGTGTGTGTGTGTGTGTGTGTGTGTGTGTGTGTGTGTGTAGGCTCACAATGTATGAACTGAAGCTGAATTTTTACTTAGTATGTCATTCTTCTGCCCTACGCTTTGTAATAACTTTATTTAACTATAACCATATTATGTCAATGTGGAACTTTTCTCCCCAGGCTTCCACTCATAATGGAATATTATCCTTTTTGGACTTTCCTAGTAAACAAATGTCAAATAAGTAAATAAAAATGCTTGCATGTTAAGTTTTTCTTCAGACTGATTTCCCAACCAATTGTGTCTGGCAAGCTGGCTCCTTGGCCAATTTTCACTCAGCAAGCTATAGTGGAAGTTGGGCCACCAAGTGTCTCCAGTCTTAACAACAAAATTCACCTGTATGAAAGGCAAACAGCTCTGAAATTGTGTGCTTCCAGTCCTTCTTTTAACAACCCTTCATAGGTGATTCACATAAGACTATGCTATTCCAGGTTTTACTACCAAAATATGGTGTCTATATATATACCATTACCTTGAAACAGATTTTAATGATATTCTTTTCTTTTTCTCTTTGTGTGAACAGGCAGAGAGGGATGGGTACTTCCTCCATGTTTGCTCGGGTAGGAGGTGTCCTGGCTCCTTTGATAAACATTGTCCGACTCTACAGCAGTGCTGCTCCAATGATTATCTTTGGCTGCACACCTCTGCTTGGCTCTGCACTGGGATTTCTGCTTCCTGAAACAGCTGGTCGAGCTCTTCCAGAAACTATTGAAGATGTAGAGAACTGGACAAAAAGGTAAAAGTGTATACAGTTTACAGCAAATAAAAAAATGGAATTTTACAGCAATGGGACAGGGGCAAAATTAAACCATTTCACAATGAATTAATCTGCATTAACAAAAATTTTACTCAAGCAAGCATGTGCTCACACTTGCAGCCTACAACGGCCATCTTTTCTACCCATACTATCTTCCTGCTAGCTACCCACTGTCCCGCTTAAACCAACTTACAGTATTAAGAAAAGTAGCCTCCTCTATTTCTCTTCTTTGTTCCCATATCATATTCTCGCCACTAAGTGGTATCACATACCCCCTTTTTGTTTTAGTAAATGGAGAGATACTTATAACTCCTAATACCCGGCAAACCAAAGACATTATAAAAGGTTTTACCTGTGTATTTTTATCCTTTTGTAGTTAGCCAAACCCGCAATACAAACAGTAGAAACTCACAGTATTAGATAATGCTGTATTTATTGAGCTTACCTGTGTGCTGGCCAACAGCTCTACGCAGCTCCCAAAAATTGTGTGGCTGATTGTTTCTCAGATTTCATCTCACTCACCCTTCTCAGCTCTGCATATAAATAAATAAACAAATAAATAAATGTCTTCATATATTTGTTTAATTTGTTTGTTTGTTTACCAGTGGGACAGGTCTAATCTTTTCAACCACAACCCAAGCTAGCTACAAGGTAGACATTACAACTCAATACATTGCATGCAAAGAGATCATTGTAATCACACAGTACGTTTTTTGCAATACACTGAGTCCACTGCAAACTCCCAATGGGCTAAGGAGAGGTGTTTACATTGTACAGTACAGAGACTCAAGCAGCAATAGCACTCTTACATTCAGGAGACAAAAACTAACCCCATTATCCTCTGATTTAAAAAAGTGATTTTTCATATTAAATGCTCATACCTTTAACTCTTTAGATAACTATTCTTTTTTCTTCCTGTGCAAGTATAAATAGTGTTAAAGTGCAGATATAGGAATCATTATATGTGGAATGGTTAGTTTGAACACACATACCCTGTACACACCTTTATAATTGGGTCTATATTTCATTGACGAACGCTTAAATGTTCGAATCTCTAAAGGTTGACCTTTAGAGATCAAACATTTAAGTGTTCGAAAATGTAATAAAACAAAGAAAGAAAAAAGGTTAACTGAAAGGGTTTTAGCAGGGGGGCAAGCCCCCATGCACCCCCCACACACCCCCACTTAAATATACCAACTCCGAGATCGTACTTCAGTGAACAGCAGAGCAGAAATGGGAAATTTCCCATTCCCTACACTGTAGCACAATCTTGGAGTTGGTATATTTAAGTAGCGGGGGTGTGGGGGTTGGAGGGGGGCTTGCCCCTCTGCTTACACCCTTTAGTTTTTTTTGTTTTACTTTTATTTTATTTTTTTTAATTTTTAAAGATATTCGAACACTTAACTGTTCGATCTCTAAAGGTCGACTTTTAGAGATTCCAACATTTAAGCATTTGTTTATCTAATATAGACCCTTATAATTAAGGTACATAGTGCATTACCTTTATGGTACACAAAGGTACATCATCTGTTAAGGAAACTGTGACTCAATGTCTTTTATTAACTTTTTATTTTTATTACTATATATAACAGCAGTACTAAATTTGCTTTGGTTCTGGGATATACAGTCAAACAACACTTAGGAAAAATGAACTTTCAGACCAAACTAGTGGTGTTTTTTTTTTGTTTTGTTTTTTTTTGTGAAAGAAGAAGCCTTCTACACCCACATGCATGAGGCTGTTCTGTCTTCTGCCGTCTTACATACATAATAAATTCTGAAGTCATTGTACCTTGGAGGTAAAAAGCAATACTCTTCAAAGGCAATTCTGTTTAAGGAAGCATTTTCTGGCAAAATGTCTGAAAACCATAGATCATCCAATGCCTCTCAACTTGCAAACACTGAAAATAGGAACAATGACCATTGAAAAGTAGAAACATCCAGTTAAAATTCTGAATGACTAATTAGAATACAATTTGAATATCAAATAGCACATAACCCTTCCTGCTTCCGGCAGAAATATGGGATACTACTCAGAAAAGCATGCTTACAAATCAGAGTGGCAAAAAATGATGGAGAAATATAAGCAAGTTATCAAAGAGACAGTGTAAAATCTGTAGACATTAATGAAATGGACTGCAAAATTCTACCACCCAAGGTCATTTATATTTTCTTTAGAAAAAGAAAGTTGTAAGATGTGTGCCCTCTTTCTTTAAATTTTTGTTGCCACTAGCACATTGGTTATGTAGTGTGGTTTTCTGTGTACTTGACAGCTTTAAAAATCACATGTGATGAGGGGGATTTACAAAATTGTCTAAAAATAGGGACATACCTCCATAAATAGGGACATCCTAAACAGGCCTGAAAATAGAAACATTCCTCCAAAACATGCACAGTTGAAAGGTATGTGCTATATTCATAAGAAAAGTGCCAGTAGGAAAATTTGCTATGGGGAGAAAAAAAAACAAAGTTCAGGCGCATATTAAGTGTCTTAAATAATATCCTACAAACTCAGAAGCCTGAAATCAGTTCTGACTTTATCTTGTTAAAATTTGTTTTTGAGATGGCATTGTGTAGTTTTTGTGGGTTCACCCTCAGTGTATTATAAATGTTGCTGATCAATGCAGTTATGTTCTCAGGCAATATAGAGTAAACAAAGCTTGTCCACTGTTCTTGCCCTAACACAGATGTTTCACAAGTATCTGAGTGCTGTACAGAAAGGATAGTACAGTTATGCAAGTAAACTTACCATAACAGTAAATGTTCTAATAGCTCCTTGTTGCAGTAGCCTAAGCTATTAGGGTTTTATCCCGTCAAGGATATGAACAGCTGGCCAGCTTTTGAAAGCTTTTGGGGCTCCGTCAAACACTCTAAATGTCAGGAGCTCAAGAAGAGCTCCATATGAACTCCCCTAATAAGGAAGACAATAGCCTTGAAAGGAAAAATGCTAAGAGATTATAAATGAAACAAGAGAAACTATATGCAAAAAGGTATATAAATCCACAAACTGGCAATACATAAACAAAAAAAAAAAAAAACAAAGACGGTTGGAGGGAGGGTAAATTTCAACAGTGATACATTCAGTAAGTTTATTTAACAACTGTACTATGTTCAACACTAGATCACTGTTGCAGTTGCCTAAGCTAGTAGGGTAAATTGTTATAACGTAGTAAGTTCTAGGAAGCAGGAAGTAGATTAAGAATCCAGGAGCTCTTTGAAAATGGTTCTAGTCGATCTTGTTTTGGACCTGGAAAAGGAATCCAGTTTGTAGTGCTTGGTTGAAGTATTTTCAGAGTACCAGGCTGATGTCTCTAGGATACTTCAAGTTCATCCCTTTCCAGAAAGCCACAGAAGAAGCCAAAGCCCTGATAATGTGGGCCTTAATCCTTCGTGGAAGTGGCTTGTTATGGTGAGAATAAGAAAAGGAAACAGAGTGAAACAACCATCTCAGAATTGTCTGTTTTGACACTAGTTGTCATTTCCTCTTATTTCTTTAAAGAAATTCTTATCCAGGATTCCTTGCAAACATGCCTAGAAGGCAAATGCCTTTTCATTTCTATTGATGTGAATGTTCCTTGTAAGAGTCAATCAGCTGATCATCTTTCCTGAAAGACTGAGATCTGTCCAAGTAGTATCTGAGTTGCCTGTGGACATCCAAAATATGGAGAATGGCAAAGAAAGACCTGGCCTGACACCCAAAGACTTCCTAGTAACTTTCATTTTTTTTTTTGCAGACTGGGGAAGGTAGAACTGAGGAAAATACTAACTGTTCCATAGGTCCAGCCAAGGAAGAAGCCTTACAGATCAGTAGTGGAGACTGAAAGAATCGGTAAACCCCAAAATTACAGTCTTGCCCTAACACATAGCTTCTATGAAAACATGTTGAACATTACACAGTTTTTCTTTCACTCACATATACAAAATGTAAAAATCTCCTGATGAATTCTGACAGTCTTAGAAACATAACTTCCCTAGCCAAGAAAATAAATTTGCAAGAAAACTCAAGTTTTTTTTTTCTCAGAAAAAATAATGAAATTGCGGATGTTTTTCAACAGCATGAGACTTATCTGCCCAACCTTGAAGGATTGGTAGCTGACTCTCAGTTCCATGAAGCCTTCAGAAGAAGCACACATCAGAGGCAAGAAAGCTCTGAAGTCTTTTGGCACTCTGATTGCTTATTGCATGAAACTCTGCTCGAGTTCCTGGCAGTTAGGCCATGTGGAGGGTACCCTTTAGCTTGGAAAGCTCTCTGGTTGGTCACATCCTTGGCAGGATATAACCCTAGTAGCTGTTAGGTAACTGGAGCAGTGGCATAACGTTGAACTTCTGGTGAAACACATTGCAGTCAGATCTTTTTTCTGCAACATCTCTAAGACAGAAGTAAGACATGTCGCTTGCCACGTGTTTGGCATGAGATACCACTTCTCAAATGTACTTCATTTCAAAGAATATTTTCTCATTTTGCTTTATAAAAATTCCTTCCCTGTTCCACACTGAAAGGATTTATCACACTTCCAGTTTTAGAATTTCTTAGTAAAGGTCAAGACAAATAAGAATGAATCATAGTGTTTTAAAAGCAAAATACATAGCAAGCACAAAAAAGGTGCATTGTAAGCATACAATAAACGCTGTGTTTAAAATTGTTAGCAATTATTGTTCCTCATTTTGCCTGCTTGTTTTACATTTTGAGAGACACTGTTCCTCATCTGGGAAACTGAAGTTTAACAGCTGTGCCAGATAATATCAAAGGAAATGGTTACGACTGTTAATAAATTGGGAATGGGTGACATATAATACAGGTGGCTTGCATGCAAATATACTAAATGCAGATTTTTGGAGGTTCAGCTACAGCAAGGCCATCTGAAACAGAGTGACATGTAATGTGTTATACATTATCATACTGTGGAAGTATGCATAGCTGTGAGCCTGAAGTACAAGGTTAATAAGCTAGGGTAAGAGACAATCTATGTTTTTATACAGTCTAGCATCATCTTTGATTATATCAATCAGTCATCATCCTGGACACTGTAGCATTAACAATTAGAGCAGTGCTCCAATTTTATTTATGTACTGTATATACATGCAAGTGAGGACATACCTCTCAACTCTTCACATGCAATGCGTGTGTGTGTGTGTGTGTGTGTGTGTGTGTGTGCGTGAGTGAGTGAGTGAGTGAGTGAGTGAGTGAGTGAGTGAGTGAGTGAGTGAGTGAGTGAGTGTGTGTGTGTGTGTGTGTGTGTGTGTGTGTGTGTGTGTGTGCGTGCATGCGTGCGTGTGTGTGTTTATGTATGCCTGTGTTTGTGTGTTACCACATGCATCAACATACACACACACAAATACATACACCGCATAAACACTGACATAAGGATAGACAATTATTCTACATCAGAAAGTAAAAGAGCTATAAAGAATATTCAGTGACTATTTTTTTCTGGATAATAAATTATACGAATCACTTCCTTAAAAACATCTGTTGTAAACATCTATGGTCCCTCATATCCAATTCTCAGTAATGGTTTTTGTGAGCTAAAAGTGAAAATAAAAAATATATTAAAAAATATCTGAGATGAAAAAAAACAAGAAGCAAAGTTGAGCTAAAAGTGAAAATAAAAAAACATTAAAAATATCAGACATGGAAAAACACAAGAAGCAAAGTATGAAAAATAACAATATAAAGAAATAGTCATATAAAGCATTGATTTTCACACAGCTCTGATGAGAAATTATTCTGACCCTTATGAGCAGTAGAAGAAGTGAAGTGAAATTAAATTATTCCTAGTTTAAAATGTCTGATGCAAGACCAACATCAGAGAGGGAAAGTGTGAGACTGATGAAAGGTCAGACTGAGGGAATCTGATGCCAATACAGAACAGAGATAAAGAAATAATATCCATATGCATTTAGTAACTGATTTAGTACTTCCATTCAAGGTAAGTCCCCAGGGAATGAAAAGAGGAAAGGCTATGCATCTGGAAAAACAGTAAAGCATATAATTCTTGGAGCAGCAGCTACCTTGTAAACCAAAAGTCCTGCCCATGAATCAAGACTGCTACATAAGCCAATACAGCCAAAAAGCCATCAGAAGACGGAAAGCCATCTTCTGTACGTAGAAACACTCTAAACTACTTTCACCCACAAAAGGTTCTAAAAATAAACTAATAAAGTTACAGGAAAATGTAGGTCTGCTAAAGAGTCACCTGCAAATGTTTCCTTCCTTCTTCATTATTTTAAAAATGAATTCTTGGACATTTTCCAAAATTCATCCACCCCCAGCTCGTCTTTCTCCCACATTTTCAGATTCTTTCCTTCCTGTATTTCATCTTACGAAAGTCCGCCACAAACAAACTTTAAAATTGCTCAGTGGTCTACTAAGCTATAGAGAACTGCAGAGTGATGGGATCATCCCTTGATTTCTACAGCTCTATAAAACCGTCATCTCTGTCTCTTTGTCACTGTTACTGGTTTACTCATTTTCTATGCTAAAGCATGTTCAGTCTCTTTGTAAGAAGGATTATGTCTTTCATCTTCCAAAAAAATCTTTTTTATTATCATTCAGACATCTTTCTTCTGCCTGCCTTGGCTAAATTCTTTGAGAAGGCCATTTATCACTGTGCTTCAGAATACATAAATAAATATCACATTCTGGCTAGATATCAACAGATGTATTCTAGGTAGAAACACTGTATTTTCACTTTTCTTCCTTGCTGGCACAATCTTCACTTTCATGGATGAAGGTCTACTTACAGGTGCTCAGTTCATTAATCTAACTCCGGCCTCTGATCAAATTACTTATTTAGCTATTTATTTGTACATAATTTGTTAAGCAGGTAAATTAATCCATCTGAAAATTGTTATCGGCCATGACCTGGGCCACTAGGGCAAAAGACAAAGTCAAAGTCAAGTAAAAAAAAAAACTTATTGTCATTCGAAACTACACAGCAGTGTAGCTGAACGAAATTACAATGCTTCATTTTCAGTGCAGGAAACAGTTGCACATATAGACAGAAAAAAATTAATAAAATATCACACTAGAAATTTAGTAAGTAGTAATTAGTAAGTAAAGTAGGACAGCAGTGACCCACACCCATTCCAGAACAGGATACAAGGAAGACAAGGAACAATATGAAGGTAATATTGTCAAAGTCAAAGTGAAACAATAGCAGCATATCTATGATTACAATGAATTATTGTATAGTTTGTATATTGCACTTTACAGTCCTTTGGTGTGTAGGTGAGCTACCTTATTATTGCACTTGGTTATTGCACATCCATAAAATTGGTCACTTGATAGGCTAGTTATGTAACAGAAGCCATGGTTCATTTTTCCCAAGAGTTCAACAGTCTAATGGAGAGTGGAAAGAAACTGTTATTTAGTCTGGTGGTCTTACAATGCAGGCTTCAGTATCTCCTGCCTGAGGAGAGGCGAGTGTATGGACTAGTGGCAGGATGCGTTGGATGGCTGGAAATCTTTTTGGCCCTGTTGATGCACCGGCATTTGTGTAGATCATCCAGAGGTGTAAGGGAGGTGACAATGATGCTTTCTGCTGACCTTACAACTCTCTTGAGAGCCTTCTGATCCTGATTGTTACAGCTACCATACCAGACTGTAATGCTGTTGGCCAGGACATTTTCAATGGTGCTCCTATAAAAGGTCTGAAGTATGGAGCTTGGTAATTTTGCCTTCTTAAGTTTCCTTAGAAAGTGCAAGCATTGATGAGCTTTTTTGACTGTGCTGGATACATGGACTGACCAGGATAAGTTCTCCGTGATATGAACACCCAAGAACTTTGTACTCTTGACCCTTTCCACTGTCATCCCTATCATCACTAGAGGTTTATGTGGTACTTGAGATCTTCTGAAATGAACAATCAACTCCTTTGACTTGCTGACATTCAGTGCTAGATTGTTGTTGACACACCAGACCAGTAGTTGTTCAATCTCATTCCTGTAGGCCTCCTCCTCTCTGTCTTTGTCCAGACCTATAACAGTGGTATCATCCACAAATTTGATGATTATATTCATCTCATGGATGTCCATGCAGTCATGTTTCAGTACAGTGAGAAGGAGGGCTTAAGACACACTCCTGTGGTATTCCTGTGTTCAGGATGACACTTCCGGAGCTGTTGTCTCTCACATGAACCTTTTGAGGCCTTTCAGTAAGGAAGCTCAGAATCCAATGGCATAAATGAAAGTCTATGCCCAGTTGAAGTAGTTTCAATATCAGATTCTGATAATAATATATAATAAGCAATTACAAACAAAGAACAGATCACATACAAAAAATATTACATAATGTTTAATACAAACAGCAACAGACAGTTACATGAGTATTGCATTATAACAGTGAAATATAAACTGCATAAGAAAATTTACAAAACATTAAATACATCTATGTTCCAAAGAACAGTATAAAAGACTTTAGTACAGCTTAAACTAAATACATACAACTTGCTTAGATACTAAAGTACAAGTAGTCAATGTGTCTGGACATTTGGTAGGTTGATTGCTAAAGCAATGTGTGACACAAATAATAGCAAATGCAAAGACAGAAATGTGGACAGTATTTTGTTAGAATTCAATAAAAGTCACTCCCATTGTGTTATAAAATTGGCAGCAAAAGACAAAATATTTTTGTAAAATGCAACTCTTACAGGATGCAAGGAGTAAAATATACTGTCATAAGCCAGTGTCCCTAAAACATTTACATATATTCCGCTTTAAATGATAACCTCTGAGTGATTTTTTTTAAAGATACTAAATTCTCAAGGTTCCTAACATTCTGTGGTGTATATTGGCAATACTCCATGACTGGAACTGGGTTTTGCAGGGTTTACCAACTGTTGATATGATATGAACAATGGGCATGCTGACTGGGTGTCTCAACAGTGTGCACGGTTTTGAATAGTAATGACTATACTGTATAATATGCCATACACCAGACATTGTTTTTGAGAATGGCCGTTCACTTGTTTCAAGGTGAAAGGTGGTCTGTATAGCTGAATGCTGTCATTGATTTTGTGGGTGTAAATCTGGTTTATGAGCTGACATTTGTTCAAAAACAGAAGACAATATATGTTTTGTAAGATTTTAAAGGTGAATGTATTAAGCAGTAGCCTAGCTCTTGCTGTTACAGGAAGTAGGTTGTTTCTTTTGGAGAGGTAGAGTGAAGTTCTTTGACAGTGGCTTGATTGATGAATCTGAGAGTTTTGTTCTCAGCACTTTATATGACAGGAAGACAATTATAGACAGGCACAGTGTTCCATTCTGGGAAGAAGCATGTTTTTTTTCTAAATTTGTTTTATTAATTTTTATATAACAATCACATTAGAAGCATGTTAGTATGTATAGCCTACGTAGCCTCAGTGGAGTGTGAGTGAAATATTTTGTAAGCTACTTCTAGATAGGTCAGTACGTTGTTAACTTTCACTTCAGTGTGACCATGAAAGGAGAGGTTCTGATCCAAGATAAGACCTAGACACCTCTGCAGTGAGGTGGTGGATAGGAAGGGATTTGGTAGGTAGAGTCTGTGACATTCCTTAGTTTTTGAGCTATGCTAATCAGCATTAAGGTGGTATCCTGTATATTTATCAGCATCTTAATACTGTGTTGCCAAATCCAAATAGTTTTAATATCATCCTACAGCGTTTTGTTCAGCAGGGGTGGGATCTTACTGGACCTAGATGACAAAAATCTCATTGGCATAAAGTAAACAGTTTGTTTCTTAGATTCCAGGGAAGGTTATTAATAAAGAGTAAGGATAGAGTTTTGAGGGACCACCACATGTGATACTCCCAATCTGACTGATTTTGTTTGCTGTCAACACACTGGATGTTCTGTTGTCCAAAAAAATTAAGAATAATTTTACTACTTCAGAAGAAAAGCCAATGTCAGTGAGTATATACAGTATGGTTACATGTTCTAATTTGTCAGAAGCTCTCTTAAGGTCTAGAAAGATAGCAGTAAGTTTACCTTGCCCAAAGCTAGCCTGAATTTGACCTGTCAGTAAAAAAAAATAGCTGTTAATTACTGAAGTTTGGGCAGAAGTCATGCTGCCTGTAAGTAAGGTTGTCATATTTTATAATGTATTTAAGTATCTGGCCATAAACAATATTCTCCAGAATTTTGGAGATGGGGTAGAGATTAACAATGGTTTGAAAGTTGTTAGCTGTTTGGGGGGGGGGGCACTTGGTAAGTGGAATAGTCAAGGCATGTTCAATGTATGTGGAAATATTTTGGTTCTGAAAAAATGAAATCATGAGCTAAAAGCTAGCAAAGGGCATGGCTGCCTAATTTGAGAATTTTTGGTTGTATTGTATTGAGGTCAGGGTTAAAGCTAGTGTCCAGATTTTTAAGTAGCCTTTGAACCTGTGATTTGCTCATTTGAAGTAGGATGGGAGACAGTCAATAATCTTATTAAGAGGAGACTTTGGTTGGTAAGAAAGAAAATTGGAAAATACTAGTTGGCTAAGTGGGGGGATATTGCTGATATTTTCATTAAGTTGTCTCATCATTTATCCAAATTTATTATTCCTTGCTCAAGTGTCTTGAGAATATATTGGCTTTGTCAACATTTTTACAGTCTTCTAAAATTGTTTTAGTGGACCTATGTACGTTTTTTGCAGACTAGGAGCATGCTTAGCATTTGCAAAGTTAATTTTAATCCTTATGCTATTTTTAACTGATAATATATTTTGTGCTTAGATATGCTTGAGGTTCCTTTTTCCATCCCAACCAGACCTTGTCTCTACTTTTTATTAGTTGTTTAAGACTAAGAATAGTCTGTTGGGGTATGATGTCTATTAACTCTTACTCTTTTAATGGGGATATAATCTGTCTTGTATAGGGTTGAACATGTTATTGAAAATGGAGGTGGCAGAAAGTGAATCATTGCATTGATAAAAGAACCTCCACTGCAGTTGTTCAAAATCAGTAGAACATAAATTTGTGGATGGGTCAGGGACTGAACTGCTCATTAATACTTGAGGCTTAGTTTTATGGCATTTGAAAAACCAATAAGGTATAATGGGACAGTGATCACTAATGGAGTTTTTGAGGACCTGCATTGTTAGTTTGTTTTGGGTGTTAGCAATAACAAAATCCATCAGAGTGAATTTTTTTAAGTTGAGGTTAGGTCTGGCACATTCAAATAAGTTGGGTTAGATTTTGAAAGGAAATGCTACAGGGAATTGTTTTTATGGGCCCTTTCCAGTCAATGTTTATGTCACCTATTATGTTTGTAGTGTTTGGTGATATCTGCACTATTATTTATATCAGAAAAAGTGATGATGGTGGATGAATATAGCAAACAACATGTATTTTAGAATGCCCTCCAAGAGTTGTTAACCCCACATACTTTTGTCAAGAAGGTGTCTCCGTGTTCAAGTTATCGTATTCAAATATCCTCTATTGTCAAACATGGGCTGCCCTCTCTTCTTCTGCTGTGTCTCCCAAGGCTCAGTCTTGGGTTCACTGATATTTGCCATATTCATCAATTTTTTCTCATCTGAGTAGTGCCTTCCCAAACTCATCCTATATGCTGATGATCTAGGTATCTTTAGATCTTCTGCAATTTACCTTTTTTTAACGCTGACTGTGAATAAATAAGACACTGTCATCTGTGCTAGCATGTCTGGTTGAAATTTTTGTACATAAATTTCAGATTAACTGTGTAATGTATGCCACCATGATAGCTATGATATTGTAAATAAGTTCTTACTTGTTGATTTAAAATCAGTTTGTACAAAATATTTAAGACCTGAACAGTGTTCCTTTACATTTCTAACTGCGCATATTTGTGAAGAAGATTTTAAATGCAGGCTTCTCAGAATCAGTTGATTTGCAGATTATGTCATTGGAATGTTGACAGTTGCTATGTGTTACTGTCAGAAGCTGAAAGACAGGAAGGAACTTTAATAAACAGCTGTTGGTTGATTTTCAAAATATGAAATGAAAATTAGAACTGGAACAGTTGTGACAGGCTAGTATCTAAAACAGCCTGCTGAACACAGTTGTGTCAGTTGACAGTCAATTATAGTTGCCAGTTGCAGTTGTCAGTTATTCACAGTTGTACTGTGCAGTGGATACCCAAAAGGACTCACCAAGAACTGTAAGCCTGCCTTTGCTCTGTTGTAATAATTAAGTTTAGATAAGGCATAGTGTTCCTTAGTCAGTTAGGAAAATTATAACTAATCAGTTAGATTCTAAATGTTGGAGTTCTATCCTTCAGCATTGATTTATTTTCCCTGGTGACTGAGATCTGTTTATTGCAAAATTACTATTTTATATTTTTTAATCATTTTACTCATTATTAAATAGTTTATTAACTTACATTGTAGTTGGTCAATCAGTGTTTTCTTTAGTGATTTGAGAGTGCTTATATCTGCTTTGATAACTTCCCAGGCCACTCCAAAAGCCTGGTTGCTCTAGCTCATTTGCTACTATTTGCTTTAATATCTAATTTTCATAATTGGACACCCCTTTAAAAGGGCATGGAGTCTCTCTGATTGGTGGCAGAGTGTTACCGTATTATTTTGGGGAAGGGGCACAGCTGAAATCTGTGTCAAGCTTTCCCAGAAGTGTTTGGATATGTGAGATTTAAGTTATTTAAGTGTGAGTGTATCAGAGGTCTTAAACTGAAACACATTGCTCTGAAGTGTGTAATAAGGAGTTACATTAATGGTGGACAGAAGTATACAGTCCAGTTCCAGTTATAGAGTGTGTTCCTGTTGTCCTCTTAGGGAAAATTATGAAATTTTACTCCTGTTTAAGTGACAGACTCCTACTGGAGGCAGTAGTGAGGACTGAAGCTCCTTAGTTACTGACCCAGGATTTTAAGGGACGTCACATTATTGCTGGCAGTCCAGTGGGATATTGTCCAGACATCACATTATTTAGTGCAGCAGTGTGGGATTTTTAATTGGACTTCAGTAACCTGTGGGTAGCTGTCATTAGGGTATGCACTCATAACAGCCACAATGTAAACATACAGAATCTCAGTCCACCTCAGTTTTACTTATGTGTTGTTAGTTAGTCAGGGACAGCAGGCAAAGATGTCAGCACAAGACTATAATAAGCTGACAAAGAACCATTTGGCCAAGGAGTGTGAAGCCAGAGGACTGGTGCATACCAAGCTGACTAAGGAAGCAATGATTTCAGCATTAGTTGCAGATTCACTCAGACCAGCCATTTGGAGGATATCCAGTTTGTCCACACAAAACAGAGTTGCTATTCCATGCAAGAACCAGACACCAGGCAGAGCAAGGTAATTAGCACTTTAAAGCAATAATTACCTTGCTCTGACTGGTGTCTGGTTCTTGTGTGGAATAGCAACTCTGTTTTGTGTGGACAATTGTTTGTGACTACAGATTTATCTAGGATATCCAGTTTGGTATTGGGGATGGGCAGCCTGCCGAGACAGGACAGTCCACCTTTACTTTGGAGGACCTGAGAATCTGTCTGGAGTTAAACTGTGCCTGGAGGCCAAATGTCTTTAACTGGAATCAGCAGAGAAACTGCACTTGGAGGCTGAGGAGAAGCAGGGCTGATATGAACTAGAAGTCCAATGACTGAAGGCTGAGGAAAGGGAGAACTAGTGTCAACATGAACTGGAGGCCAAACGTTCAGAAGCCAAGGAAAATGAAAGTCATTGCCAGCATGAAGTGGAGATTCTTACCCTTCAAGAGGGTCATGGATGTAATAGGGAAGGGAATAACTGGACCCCAGAAGCTGTAAAAGTCAGTAAACATTTGCCTCAATACAAGGATAGAGATGACTTTGATAGTTTTATTCATATATTTGTGAGGGTATGCAGACAGTATGATGTTGACCATGAGTGCTGGGTTCGGTTCCTAACTCCCTTATTCCATGGTAAGGCTGTTCAGGCTATGTTAAAATTGTCTGGTGTACATTATGATAAAGTTAAGAGCTGTCTTCTTGATTGTTTTAAAATAACACCTGAAGCTTATAGAAAATAAGTTTTGTGACCATAGACACAAGGCAGATGAAAGTATACATGATTATTTTCCTGATTTAAGTATTTACTTTCACAGATGGGTGAGTGAGTATCAGGTCACCACTTTTGAGGGACTGGCAGACCTTTTGTTGAGGGAACAAGCCCTCAATGCTTTGCCTGATGACACGAGAGTCTGGTTAGCAGACAGAGAGTGTAACTGCAGAGGAATTGGGGAGAAAAGATGATCTCTACTCATCAAGCAGACTATCAATTCATAATAAAGGGATACCCAATGCTGCACATGGACATAAGGGAACTCAATCCAAGAGAGTACACCAATAACAGGGGAAACTACTAGCTGAAGTACACGGTTAGGGATTAGATGTTTCAAATGTAACCAGAGGGGCTACATAGCAGTCAAATATCCATTGAGGCAATGTGAGAAACAAAAGGTGAGGGAGTCAGCAAGTGGGGATGACAAATTACCCACGGTAAGTTGTTTAGAAACAACAGAGGTGCCAAACTATCACCAAAATATATATCCTATCTTAGTAGATGCTAAATAGGTTGCTGCTAAGAGAGATACAGCTTCTGATATAACCATTGTGAGGCCTGCAGTGGTTAGTGAAGATCAGTATTTTCTTGAACAGTCCACTCTAGTTAGAGCTTTGGGGGGGGGACCCCATTCCAAATACCTTTGGCTAGGGTTCATCTTGACTGAGAGAGTGGAAGAGGAGACAAGCAGGTAGGTGTGTTTGAGGATATTCCTGCAGATGTCCTGATAGGGAATGACTTTGATGATGCAGTACCTTATGTACATGCAGTGACACACAGTCAAGCTTGGAGACAGGCGTGTAGGTCCAGTACCCTGGGGAAGACCCAGGCAGACCTCATACCTGAAGCTTGGACTGGTGTGGTGGCTGTTTCAGAGAAGAAGCTATCCTGTAGCGGTACATCTGAAAATGAGCCACAGCTGCTGGCAGGGACTGATGTTCCCTTAGACATGGTGATTGCAAGGATGGAGGTGAGTGCCTAGACTGACAGTGAGGTACAACTGTCAGATGTTACTAGGCTTCCTGTGGAAGGGGAGCTTGTGTTTGAGAATATTCCTGCAGATGTCCTGATAGGGAATGACTGTGATTATGCAGTGCCTTGTGTGCAAGCAGTGACACATAGTCAGGCTTGGAGATAGGCTTGTAGGTCTGGTAGCCTGGGGGAGACCCAGACAGATCTCATACCTGAAGCTGGGACTGGTGTGGTAGCTGTTTCAGAAAAGGAGCTATTCTCTAAGCAGTACATCTGAAAATGAGCCACAGCTGCTGGGAGGTACTAATGTTCCCTTGGGCACGGTGACTGCAAGGATGGAGGGGAGTGATAGTACCCAGAGTTACAGTGAAGTACAGCTGTCAGATGTTACTAGGCTTCCTGTGGAAAGTGAGCTTGGGAGGGTCATAAATGTAGAGCTGAGACATGCTCGACTTACAGACACTACATTACAAAGCTTGAGGGAGATGGCCAAGGAAACACCTGAGGCTTAAGGAAGAGGGAAGTCTCTATACTGGCACAACGATTAGTTGTATAAGGATTGGACTCCTAAGGGAGGGCTGGAAGGTGAGGTAGCATGAAGTTGGTAGAGCTAAGAGCGCCTACCAACTGCCACTTTTACCTAGATTCTCTAATATTCCTTGTGCAGGTGATATTGCGGAAGGAAAGGAAGGTTTTCTGTATAGAAAGTGGACTCCTAAGGGAGGGCTGGAAGGTGAGGTTGAGATAGTTCAGCAGTTGGTACAGCCTAGAGCCTACCTATAGTTGCTAATATTCCATTTGCAGGTAATATTGCTGTAGAAAAGGTGATAAGTGCCTTGCTAGAAATTTTCAGCAGTGTATGTTTTCCAAAGGAGATACTGACTGACCAATGTACCAACTTCATGTCAAACCTGATGACTTGTTTGTGGAAGTGTTGTGGGGTGAAACATTTAGAGACCACTCCCTATCATCCCAGACTAATGGTCTTGTGGAGAGGTTAAACTCTGCTTTAAAGACTATGCTACTGAAATTTGCAGACCAGATTAAAAGGGTAGGATTAACCATTAAATCCAGTAAGTGTCAGGTGGGTATGGAAGAGGTCACTTACTTAGGAGACAGAGTGAGGAGTGGTAAGATTAGCCCGGAACATGTCAAAGTAAAAGCTATTTAAGCGTGGCCAGTTCCTGTTGCTAAAAAGCAAGTGAGAGCATTTCTAAGGACAGTGGGGTACTGTGGAAAATTTGTGTCCAGTTGTGGTGCAGTGACTGCAAACCTTACTGATCTAACTATGAAAAATAAACCAGACAAGATAGTGTGGACCACAGATTGCTAACAGGCATTCCAAAAACTTAAAGAGATTTTGGGAAGACCCCCTGTGTTAGTCACCCCAGATTATAGCAAAGAATTTGTTGTGCAAGTAGATACTTCAAATTATGGGGTGGTGGCTGTACTCAGCCAAGTTAAGAAGGATAAGAACAACACAGTGGGGATAATAATGCCAATGCAAATGGATTACCCAGGAGAGGAATGGGTTGATATTGCCAGACAGACCCATTTTTCTCAAGCATTGTTTTTCAAGGGTCACTTGAAAACCATGCTTGAGTCATATGCCAATGCAAATTGATTACCCAGGAGAGGAATGGGTTGATATTGCCAGACAGACCCATTTTTCTCAAGCATTGTTTTTCAAGGGTCACTTGAAAACCATGCTTGAGTCATGGGGGAGAAATGTGAAAAAATAGGCAGTCATTTGTGCAAGCATGTCTGGCTGAAGTTTTTGTACACATTTCAGATTAACTGTGTAATATATGCCAGCATGACTAGCTATGATATTGTAAATACGTTCTTACATGTTGATTTATAATATGTTTGTACAGAATGTATTAAAGACTTGAGCAGTGTTCCTTTACATTTCTAACAGCACGTATTTGTGAAGAATATTCTAAATGCAGACTTCCCAGAATCAGCTGATCTGCAGACGATGTCATCATAATGTTGACAGTTGCTGTGTGTGTTACTGTCAGAAGCTGAGAGACAGGAATTTTAGTAAACAGCTGTTGGTTGATTTTGAAAATATGAAATGAAGATTAGAACTGGAACAGTTGTGACAGTAAGACTAGTCAATAAAAGAGCCTGCTGTATACAGTTGTGTCAGTTAACAGTCAGTTATAGTTTTCAGTTGTTCACAGTTGTACTCTGCAGTGGATACCCAAAAGGACTCACCAAAAACTGTAATCCAGCCTTTGCTCTGTTGCAATAATTCAGTTTAGATCAGGGACAGTGTTCTTTAGGCAGTTAGAAAAAATATAACTAATCAGAGTTTTTCTAAATGTTGGATTTCTATCCTTCAGTATTGATTTCATTTTCCTAGTTATTGAGTTCTGTTTGTTTACTGGAAATTACTGTTTTATATAATTTTTAATCATGTTACTTATTATTAAATATTTTTACTAACTTACATTGTGGCTGGCTAATCAGTGTTTTCTTTAATGATTTGAGAGAGCTTATACCTGCTTTTATAACTTCCCAGGCCACTCCAAAAGCCTGGCTGCTCTGAGTTATTTGCTACAATTTGTTTTAATATCTAATTTTGATAATTGGACACCCCTTTAAAAGGGCATGAAGGCTTTCTGATTGGTGGCAGAGTGTTACCGTATTATTTTGGGGAAGGGGCACAGCTGGAAATCTGTGTCAAGCTTTCCCAGAAGTGTTTGGATGTGTAAGATTCAAGTTATTTAAGTGAGTGCATCAGAGGTCTTAAACTGAGACACATTGCTCTGAAGTGTGTAATAAGGAGTTACATTGATGGTGGACAGAAGTATACAGTCCAGTCCCAGGTTATACAGCATATTCCTGTTGTGATCTTAGGGGAACTTGTGAAATGTTCCTCCTGTTTAAGTGACAGACTCATATTGGAGTCAGTAGTGAGGGTTGAAGCTCCTTAGTTACTGACCCAGGATAGTAAGGAATGTCACATTATTGTTGGCAGTCTGGTGGGATATTTGGATGTCACACTAACCACTAGTAGGCCAATTCATTCTCAACTAGAAAAAATAAGTAACACAGGAATAATGTTTGGTACTTCTTCCAGTTTTATGTCCACCCAGGCAATTGCTGAAATGGGTCCTTCTGGATAAATCCATTACCTCAGTTAACAATAAATAAATGGTATAATCGACTTGCATTATACATGTGAAAGAAATAATTGTTCTCATTTGTGTGATTTAGTTATATCAGATTATAAATGTGAAAATAAAATAATGACACAATGGAAAACCATGGCCACTGGACTGTATGGAGGCCATCAGCTGTATGCCACTGTATACTGAGATGATTCCTGGCAGGACTTATTTTTTTCCTATAGCAAAGCACAGCAATGTGCTTATATCATCAAGGCAATCAAACATAGTATTATTATTAGTATTATTATTATTAGTATTGTCGTTATTCTTATTAACATAAATTTACACAGCATGATTAAAGGGAAGCTCATGAATCTTGAATTGTTTTTGTAATGCCTAGTCATTTCCTCATCTATATCCCATTATTTCCATCCAGACGTTTTTCCTTTTATTACTTTATCCATGTCCCTACCAGCTGTCATAATCTACCTGAGCTACTAATTATGTTTTTTGTCTTCCCCTTTTATTACCTCCTCAGCTAGTGAAGCTGACACTGATCTAAGAAAGTTTGTCAAGTGTTGCCAACTTCAAGATTTTTCAATTTTCTAGCTTTCATGTTTGTGCGCAATGACAACATGGTTCCAGAATGCAAGCTGAGAAGCCTCATAAGCAAATGTTGTCTTCCTGGTGACAATGACTACACTACCACATATATCATTGCAGCCCATCTCCACTTTGTTGGTAATAAATTTACGCTTACTTTGGTGCTAGTGTAAGCCTTCATATTACATAGCAAGATAGGAGCAATACTAGGCAAGCTATCATTGGAACCATAGATGCCTAGCCACATATACTTTTATGTAGACACACTTAAAGGTTTCTGCCTCACCTTTCAAGCACTTAATAGTGCTCAACTCCCAAATTAAGCAGGGGTTTTAAATGATAATTATTGTGTAACTTTCAGTCTATCCTTCCAGTCATAATAATGGTTAAATGAAAGTAGTCGGAACATTCCTAAATGGGGAGCCAGTTAACTCAAGAGAGAGAGCACATCAGAGATGTTCATATTTTGGGGAAAGCAGAATAAGTCTGCAAATGTAGGAAAGGTGGTCAAAGTAGTATTGTTTGACCTGTGGTGGTAACTTATTCCTCATGCAGCATTAGGAACTTACTACCTCTGTAATGAGTCCTGTTAACTTGTTGGTATAGAGTTATGTCCTCTATGCAGGTGCTTGTAGAGCCACTGGCTTTGCAAAAATATAGTTGAACAAATAGGGATGGGTCTTTCCTGCCTTGAAAAGTGAGACACAGGTAATTTCTGGACAGCCTATAGGCTACTGAGTATGAGTACAATAGTACTAGCCTATTGGGATAGTTAAAGGATTTAAATGTTTTAATATCCTTGATAAGACGTCTTTTGGGCTTTTCTAGTTCAAAATATTTCAATTTACACATACCAAAGAGGGCATTGTGTTCAATGGTGTATCTAATAAGGGAAGAGTACAATGGCAAAATTTCATCTTTGGCTCTGTAAGATACTTCCTTGGAAATTATCTGGGACAGATAAAAGAAATGCCTGACTCTTGTGGAAATATGATGATCAAAGGCCACAGAAATGTCAGTTATGACCATGCCAGTCTAAACAGGAGTACCATTTATGGCATATGAGTTGGAAAAGTTTTTTTTACTAAATTCTACTACACTTCCCTTGTTACATTTGAAACCATTTTCAGTTTACCAAGTGTGTGTATATTCTAGCCCTTGCAGGAGCTGTTTAGTTTCCGTGGATGAGCGTATAATGTCTAGTTTGCAGTCATCTGCAAACATAGTCAACCACACTTCTGGAATATTGGATTGGATATTTGCAAATTAAATGTCAATCAGGAGAAGGTTCAGCAGTGATCCCTGTGCTATGCCACTAGTTAATATGTTACATTCAGAGTGGTAACAAGCAATCACATCCTGGGATCTGTGAGAGAGCCAATTTGCACTCCAGTGAATAACATAGGGGTTTACATTAAGTTTATATAACATTTTTAATAATACCAGCAGGGAGGATAGTGTCTATGCCTTACCCAGATAAAGATAAACAGAGTGCACTGAGTGACTATTGTTCACAGCCTCTGTAAACTTTTCAAAGAAGCTTACTGGTATATGGCATGGCTTTGCATATAAGGCTTATGAGCCTATAACTGCCTGGATCTGTAGAGGGGCCACCATTGTGTAGGAGAATCAGAGTGATTATTCTTGAGGCATCAGACAGAAACACTGTGGGTAGGCTGAGGTTGAATACTTTAAGTAGATCTTCAGATAGTGTATACCTGACTCTGATGAGAATGAGGCTGGTATGCTGTCCGATCCTATGAATTACTATTTTTGGTGTTTGATAGAGATTTTTAGAGTTGTTCCAAGGTCATTTCAGGGGAAATTATTTCCAGAGATATAAGGGCAACAATGTGCATAGATTTAGCATTAAATCTATCTTGGGATTGGAATATGTAATGCTATTATTGAGGATCTCAGTCCATTGTTTGGCATTATTACTTAATTTACTAACTTAACCTAACTAAAGAAAGATTTATAGGAGTTTTTTTTATTTTAGTGACCTCAAATTTGTACTTTATTTTGCCTTTTCAAATAGCACTCTTTTAAATTCCTTGTTGGTAATGTGTGTTCCACAGATAAGAGAATGGGGATTTCTTACAACATTTAATCATTTTCTTTCTTTTGTCATACACTTTATTAATATGGGGATTCCACCAGAGAGGTTTATCATGAATTTACCATTATATTTAGGATGGTTGGGCATGGGTATGAGCTTTTCAATGCATCTGATAATTTCCGTGATCTTTGGGAAACATTAGTGGGATCTGTAAGTAACAATGAAGTAATACTTTGATTTAAGAGTGATTCGGATCTCCAGGAGATTCAGGTTAAGGGTTTGGGTAATTTGATGTGTGGTGATGGTATTTCTGATATATACGGATACTCGCCCATTGTTACCCAAGATTCCAAAGGCATGATAAGTGCTAATCCTTGGCATAGCAGGAATGCTATCATTGCAGTGAAAACATGGCTCAGTAACTACACAAATACGAACATATTCAAGTTGAAGAAGGATCTCAACTTTTGGCAACTTTCTAGTTAGACTAGCATTGAGTAGTGCCACCATGATGTTGTCCAAATATGAGTTTGACTTTGCTATGTAAGAATGTCCAGTAGGAGCACTCTGCCTAAAAAAGCTACTACAGAGGCAGCAAAGGCTTTAACCAGCATGTGGAAGCCCTGTTATGACAGATTTAAGTCACCACTGGTGGCAAAGTAAGTCTTAGCTATAATCTCATCCCAGGCCAGCTCATTCTGCATCCCCTTAGAATGAGACCAACTACTTGGCCAATTTTTAAAGCCAATTGCCACATTTTGGTATTTAGGCATCATTCTTGGTGAAGGCAAGATACTGCTCAAGACTAATGTCTTCCCGGGTGCTATGACATGTATAGGAAGTTCCATCATGTCTGTCTCCATGCCCCACTGGGTATAGCATTTCCAGTTATTCACTTCCACATGGGTCACCATAGGGCTGTAGTCATATGGATTAAGATCTTTAGGGCCTTTGTGGCATCATGGATCCTAGCACTGGACAAACATCTTACAGTCACTCTGTTCTTATCCACTCTAGTCATTGTGGAGTCTATATGCATAACTATAGTCACCTATGACTTTCCATGTGCAAAATCAGACTTACTGGATCTTATAGGATTAGCTTTTCCTGGTTATTCGTAGGTGAGCTCTGTGTGTGTGCAGAGAAGGAGCAGGCATTGCCTTGCAAGATGGAGGCTAGGATCTTTTTATAGTATGTTTAGGAGGTTTTGGAAATTTCTTTATTAAAACTTCAGCATATGTTATGGGCCTAGTGTTGCATTTTGACTGATGTGGTATTGTAGAGGTATAATGCTTACCAAAAATGGGTTGATGCAAGAAATGTGCTTCCATGTTTCCTAAATATTTACATCTCTTGCAGGTTGAATTTTAAAATGGTATAAACAATGAACAGTCTGTAAGTGAGAACTTTAGAACACCTAATGTGATCAGACTGGTCACAGATGGGGTGAGAGCAGACTGCTGAGCCATGTTGCCAGAGACTAGAGGACTAGGGCTCATTACATTACTCAAGGGAGGGAGACTACTATACCAGACCCTGAAGATTCATGGATGAGTATTTAGAGTAATACTCTTAATTTTGGTAAAATATTAGCTAATCTAGCAGTACTTAATGAAAATACCGAACACGGAATTAGGTTTGCCAAGAATGTTGAATATTGGTGATTTGACTATTGGTTACTACAGGGACACTAGAGTTCACTCTCACCACAATTGCTAGGAATCAATTACACGTTGCTCTTCTCTCACCAGAACCAGAATAATAGCACTAATCCCAAGAGGGCTCCTGAGAAGTAATATTGTCACAGATGCTACTAGGTTCAGTGCACTTGAAGTCTTCTCTTGGTAGATGCCCTGTCTGACACTTACATCAGCTTGGCACAACGGAAGGTCATGCTGCAAAGGTCCACAATTAAAACTGAAGAGGTTCCTACCAAAAGAGCAACAAGACCAGTCAGGGAAGTCTCATAAACAAGGCCTAGTCAGGGACCATCAGGTATCAATGTCCCTCTGCTCCTTCTCTCATCAGAAGCAAAGCAATAGGAGCAAATCCTAAACTGGCTCCTGTGAAGCAGCTCTTGGGCTTTACAGTGACTGGTAATCTCTAAGAAGTTAGGAAATGTTGGCTTTCTGTTTCTTCTCTCACCAGAGCAAAACACTGATTCAATATGCAGATGAATCGACTTTGATCTGCACATCCCCATCTCCTTCCATTCTACAACAACTGACCCAGGAAGCCTTTAACTCTGTAGAAAAATGGATCTCTGATATCCAACTCATCCTAAACCCCAATAAGACCAAATTACTTCTATTTACCCCTAACAAATCAAAGACCACTCCCCTTTCCTTTACCATCACCTCTAAAAATGGCACTACCATCTCCCCTTCTAGCCATACCAAACTCCTCAGCATTGAAATTGACAATAACCTTCTCTTTGATGTTCACATCTCCCAAACCATCAAAAAGGTTCACAAAAAAATGGGTACGCTATATAGGCACAAAAACGTCCTCTCAGATCAAGCTAGAATCACCCTAGCCCAGACTCACCTATTGTCCACACTAATGTATGCAGCACCAATTTTCACCCACATCAGTAAAATTGACCTTGACAAACTACAGTGGTGTTACAACAAGATTGCCAAGTTTGCTAAAAACTCCACCTTCAGAACACATCACTGTCTAGCTCTAAGGGGCCTACAATGGCTAGGACTACCTCAAGTACTTAATTATCAATAACTAGTCACTGCATACAACATTCTTAAATACCCTGATAAAACCCCATCACTAACCCAACTACTTACTCACTACACAGCAAATCGCCCTCTCCACTCTAGTGACAAATTTCTTCTCTGCATCACTAGAGCAAACAATACTGCAGGAAAATCACTATACTCCCATACCGTTGCTAGAAACTGGAATAGCCTTCCCCTTTCACTTACCTCTGCCTCCACCTCTTCACACATCAAAAACTCCCTCAAATCACATCTGATGAATACCTGGCTATGTCCATGTATTACTTACATTTAAGCTTTCCTATCTTTTCCCCCTTATACCCATAAAAAGTACTGAGTTACTCACTGTATTGCTCTACAGTACTAAAACTCTAATAGCTATTCTTCCAGACTGAATGTACCTCCTAATCCGTGCTGTTGTAACTTCTCTAATTGCTGAAAAGTGCCTTGACTGTCTCTGTATTTCAATATGAATATCTGTTTGTTTGTTTGTTGTATAATGTACCTTATCTGTTTTACAACTCTGTATAAAAATATTAACTACTGTTAACCAATGTGGAGCTTTTCTCCCCAGGCCTCCACTGTAAATGGACTTTGTCCAGTTGGAACTTCCTGGTTAACAAATGTAAAATAAAAAAATAAACAGAAGCACCAGTCCCAAGCTGATTCCTAAGAAGAGGTTCATTGGATCTCCAGTGATCCATAGTCTTGCCCAGATGTTACAAATGTTAATAGTACAATGAAAACGGCCTTAATACGCTTTAATGTTGTAGTGTGCAATAAGTGACAGAAAAGATATGCAAAACAGTGTAACTTAAGTTTAACAATCTAAATGGATTGCCTCCTCACTGTGATCTTTTAGTACCCAGCAGTATGAACAGATGAGATGAGACTGTTCACCCCTACTAAGTAAATTTACATTGGGGATGATCAGCTTAAGAGACTCTATGTTTAAAATCACAATAGGGACTGGGCAGGTGGGTGGGAAACTTTTAAAATTCCATGCCAAAAAATATATATATATATATATATATATATATATATATATATATATATATATAGAGAGAGAGAGAGAGAGAGATATAAATAATTAAACCCTGTCTTGCCCTACTAACCCTAAATAAGAAGTACTACTACTCAGCTCCTCCCACAAATTAGCTAGATTTAGTTCCTCTGCAATCAGTGAATGGAAAACAATTCTTTTCTAGCAGGTTTTGGCCAAGAGCTTTAAAAACTCCAAGAAAAAAGTCTTTAAACTAAAAAATAAAATTAAAATACAGTGAACTATAATAAAAAATGCAAGAATGTAAACCCTAAATGAAGAAATCCAATACATTCAGACAACAGCTGTAGTCTTAGTATAAAGAAGCAGAGGGACTATAGAGTGGTGAGAGAAGGAGCGAGGGGCTATAGCCTGGGAAATCTGCACAAGCACAATGATTCCTGGACTTTGTCCAAACAAATGCCCTGGAAAAGTTAGTCAGAGTATCCACTAGAGGGAATAACATCTTGGATCTTGTCCTTACTAATACAGAGCCATCTTGTACCATCCTTTGCATATGTTCATCACTTGTTAGATTTGACCATAAAGGTGTATTCTTCTAAATAAAACTGAATTTAGAGACCCCTTCCACTCAAGGGACATTTAGAAATTTCACTAAGACAAGCTACCTACTCTTAAGTGATACATTGGTAAGGTTCAAATCCCCACCAACCCAGTTACCTCCACTGAATATGGAATAATATACACCACCACACTATACCAGCATGCAAACATCTGCACAGATGCAGCTGCATCCTGTAGGAACAAGTGCAGGGCAAACCCCAGAAACAGCCCCTCATGGTGGAATGAACCATAATATCAACAAGCTTTACAATAAATAGAAGATAATTTTTACCAAAATTAACGAGTTGTTCCCAGAATAATACAACCCTCATTACTGAAACAAACAAACAACTCTGAAGCTGAATAAAACTCACCAAAGTCAAGACTGAGGCTAAAATAGCCATCCAAGCCAAAGACAATCACAAGACCATTTTAGTTATGTTTGTAATCTTACATGTACAATGCATCAATATACTGAGCTGATTGTGAATGGTGTTACCTACTTACTGGCAAATAAATTCATTTCAAACTTTACCCCTCTCCCACCTCCATCTATCCCACAAGATATATCTGAAACTGACTCATCTCCAGTTATCACATAAGACTAAGTCCTGAAAAGTTTATCAGAGGACAAAAGAGCTGCATCCATGGGTCCTGACAACATCCCTGGATGTATCTTAAATAGTATGAAGCACAGTTTAATCACCTCCCCCAACAACATGTTCAGCCTCAACCTCTATACAGGTTCTGTACCACGTGAATGGAGAGCAGCTATAGTCATTTATCTGCATAAGGAAGGACCACATAGACAAGCAGTCATGAACCAATTAGTCTATCTAACCTCGTATTAAAAACCATGGAAAGATTTATCATGGAACAAATCAATAAGGACATAGGAAACCACCAAACCCTGGACCCATCTCAAGGGAAGGTCATGCTTACTCAACCTGGTGAACTATTTTGAAAAGGTCATCAAAGCAAATGTCATTGTAACCCTTTACTCAGCCCTCATTAGGCCGGTCACTGAATGCATTGCCTCCTTTAGCATGTATCTGTCCAGGCACATAACAACTTAAACTCTTGCAGAGATACCTTACTAAAAGGATACAATTTATTATTTATTATGCATTTGTTGACTGGGCTAGTCCAGCTGGATATATGTCCATTTTCAGTGGAGGCCCGAGGAGAAAAAGTCCACAACATAAAAAAGTACACCAAGACATAGATATTTACAAAGAAATTAGGACATTACAAAGCTTTGGCACACATTACATGTCTTAGCATTTGAATAGGAAAGCAACTAATGCAAACAGTTATTTGTATTAATAATGCAAGTATATCTAAGAGACAGTATTAGTTATAAAGTCACACAACAATTTCAAACTAAAATACTATTGACTAATAGCTATGAGTTTTCATAGGAAGAAAAAAGTGCTTGGATATGCTTATTCTGTAAAGTCTCACAAGAGATCCAAGTGTAATATGGCTATGGTTAATCATTCAACTATATAAACATAAATACATGCACATTAATTCTTTGAATAGTCAAACACACTTTATTATCAATAGAGAAGACACAAGATAATGCCCATAAGAAGCTGGGTATCAAGGGAAGGGTTAATCGTTAGTCTGGGTTAACACAGGGGCATAGCCAGTGTGATTTAAGGTAGGGTTTAAGTTTGCTTTTAAATAGATTGGCTGAGGAAAGGGAGGTTAGGTGATTTGGGAGGCTGTTCCAAGTTTTACCCACTGTATTAGAGAACAGAGTGTTGCCAGCTGAATTGTTAGATTTAGTTATTTGTACTAGAAGTTTGTTTGATGAGTGTAGGGTTTTGAGATTGTTATAGGGGGTGACTAGGGAAGTGAGTATAGGTGTAGATCTTGGTTAATACAGGATCTTATGGGCTACTATTAGTTGATTAAAAAGTATTAGATTTGGCAATTCTAACCAGCCTAGTTGATTCAGATTGATACAATGGTGGGTTCTATAGGGGGACCTGGCAATATTGTTGTAAGAGGTAGACAGTTTGCTCAGATTACTTTTACATATCTTAGTGTAGACAGGGGAGGCATAAAGCAGGGTAGAGATAAGGTGGGTGCGGTCAATGGTGACCCTGGCTAGTGGGGTCAGAAAGGGTTTGATCCTGTAGAGGGAACCTAATTTCTTATTCACTGTTTTTATAGTGATATTAATGTGAGGCTCATAAGAGAGGTTATTATCAATTAGTACCCCAAGTAGTTTTGTGGTAGTATCAAGAGATATTATAGTTCCATTACTAAAAGTTATGGTAAAGTTGAGTGGGGAGGCTCTGCGGGTGGGGTTGAATAGTAGCATTTTTGTTTTGTTTGGGTTTAGGATAAGACACCTATGTTGAAGCCAATTTTCAACTGTGCTAAAGGTCTTTTGTGTTAGAGACTGAAGTTCTGATGGGGAAGTGGCAGAGCATATAAGTGTGGAATCATCTGCATATTGGATACAGGTGGCTTGTGGAATTACAGAATGGAGGTCATTTATAAAGATGGAGAAGAGTAAAGGACCCAAAATGGATTCTTGAGGGATGCCTAGGGCAACTGGGAGGTGGGAAGATAAGGTATTTGCCCATAGTACAGCCTGTTGCCTATTATTTAAGTAGGATTGGAATCATTGTATAGCAAAAGCATCCAATGACAGGTTTTTAAGTGTGTTTATGAGGAGGTGGTGGTTAACCATGTCAAAGGCTTTTGACAGATCAATAAAGAGGGCTGAGGATAGAGTGTCCTTGTTTCTATTACTATTAATGTGGTCAGTAAAGGATAAGAGAGCAGAGGTGGTGCTATGAAATGGTCTAAAGCCATGTTAGCAGGTGGCTAGTAAATTGTTTTCAAGTAGGTGGGTTAAGGAGTTGCATATGAATACATTTCTCCATTACTTTAGCCAAAGGGGATAATATGGCTATGGGCCTATAGTTGGAATACTCCTTGCAATTACCACCTTTATGCAGGGGGATAATGTGAGAAACCTTCCAGATTGATGGGATGGTTCCTTCAGAAATAGTTCTATTAATGAGGATGGATATGGGGTAGGCTATAACTTTAGCTGATTTTTGCAGGTATTCTGCAGGTAGTAGATCTGCAGAGAGTGTGGTGGGTTTAATTTTCTGGATAAGGTTACAGACATAGGATGTAGGAACTGGCTGAAAATGAAATAGAGGGGCATTACTGGTGATGGCAGTCATAGAGCATGTGGTGCTAGGGGATAACTGGTTGGCCAGGGATTGAATGGTTTCTGTAAAAAAAAGTGTTAAATGAGTTGGCTATTTGGGTGGGATTGTTGTGATCAGAGTTGGAGGGAGTAAGAGTGTATGAGCATCCTGGGTGTAGGAGGTTATTGATGCCTGACCAGAATTGTTGAGGATTATTTTGGTGGGTTTGTTGAAGCTGGCAGTAATAGTTTCTTTTATCAGACAAAATGGCTTTTTTGTTTCATTTCTTAGCTGTCTGAACTATAAGTGTTCTGAAGGGCTTTTTGTTGACCGCCATTTGGTCCATAGTTTATTTCTTTGAAGGATTTTTTGTTTGGTAGTTCTGGTAAGCCATGGGGCTGGTTTAGTTCTAATTCTAATTTTGCATACTGGAGCATGACAATCTAGAATGGCTAGGAATTTTGAATTGAAGTATTTGACTGCATCATCTAACAAGAGGTGTTTCAGGGGTGACCAGTCACAGGCTCTAAGTTCAGTTTGGAAGCTAACAGGGTTAAAGTTTTTGTTAGTCCTTATAGTCCTATAAATGGTTGAGTTTGGAGACTCAGTCATATCTGATTATATAGGTGAGTGAGTGGTCACTTATATCCTCAGGGAGAGTGCCTGTTTTATAAGTTTGTTGGTGAGTATTAGTGAGAATCCAGTCCAGGGTGCTTGTTTTGTTGTTAAGTTTATTGGTTCGTGTAGGGGATGTGATGGTTTGGGTAAAACCATATAAGTTAATGTGAGTAGAAGGCTGCTCAGATGCACAGGAATTCCAGTTTATATTAAAGTCACCAAGTATTATGGTTTCTTGTAGATAGCTGGTTGAGAGCCAGCTGAGGATGGCCTCTGTGTTAGTATTATTGCCTGGTGGAAGGTAGATACAGATTATATATATGGCTTTACATTTGTTGAGCTGAATTTTAGATATAAGAATCTCTGCATTACTGAAAAGTGGAGGATTGGGGTCTAGTGAGGTTACTTGTAATCCATTTTTGTAAAGGATCGCTACTCCGCCACCCTTCTTAGCATTATGGTCAAGTCTCAGGATATTGTAGCCAGGGGGAATAACTACACTGTCTTGTATTGATGGGTTAAGCCGTGTTTCAGTGAGACAGAGGATGTCAAAAGAATGTACATCTATAAGGGCATGCAGGTGAGCAATTTTATTATTGATGCTTCGGACATTAAGGTGAGCTATGAGGAGAGAGTTGGGTGGCCTGGTAAGCAGGTATATGTTAGTGGGAGTTGGTGTATAAGGCTTTGTAGCTGTGCTTGAGGTTGGACCAGGGTTTAGGTGTATGTCACCATCTAAAAGGGAGTGGAGTTGCACTCTTAGGGAGAGTTGTAAAAGTTTACGTTAGGTTTTGGAATCTTCTGGTTTTTGGGATATAGTAGGAGATGTGAGTGAGTCTATTATACTTGGCCGTTGAGTCTAGGATACAAGGCCTAAATAATATGACCTACATGGATAGCCTCAGAGTCCTATCACTATACTCAGCAGGGCTGAATCCAGCAAAAGACAGCCTAGGCTGGGAGGTCCCCATAAACATCAAGTAATTTGAGTCCACTGTGCTGCTCCATTTTAATGTGCTACAGCTATGAAGATTTCTCTCTCATTGGCTCAAATGTTGAACCAATGAGAGAGAGAGAGAGGCATCCTCAAGACTATCACTATCAAAACAGAGCAATAGTGGACAACCCTGCAATCTCACACTAGCCTAGGGAAAAAAGCTGGCATCACACAGTGCTTATGATGCCTCTGTGTTTACTGTAGATAAGTAAATGTGTGAGAGTGTGTGTGTGTGTGTGTGTGTGTGTGTGTGTGTGTGTGTGTGTGTGTATTTTTGAAGGTATGGGTTGTGAGTAAATTAATATCTGTTCATTTTCTCCAGTTTTTGATGCTGTTTTGTAAAAGACAGAACATGCCTTTGCAGGGGACACAGACTTACTAGCTAGAGCAAAATGTTTGTTTTGAAGCATTACCAGCTAATGAGATAATTAAAGCTTTATTATTTGGCACTATTTCATCACAATTTAATACATGCATTTAACTATTCATATTTCTTTCTCTTTTTGAATTTTGAAAAGTGAAAGCATTGCTTTGTAAATATAGTTTTATGAAATCCTGTGTACTTCTTTTATAATGTCAAATCTTGCAGCTGGCATCATTAACTGCATTATTCTTTGTGAGTTGTCATTTTTGTACTTGAAAGTGTTGTTTTAGTGCTAATAGCGTCCATACTGTTAAATCAAAAGTTGAGGATCAAGCTAATGTAATTAAGAATACCTTTTAAGTAATTTTGTCACTCTCTTAACAACTGATAAAATGGTTTACTATTGAAATTTTGAATCAGCTTTGGTTGACTCGAAACACTGAATACGAAATTCTGAATCTTAACCCAAAGCAAAACTGAATACATCAACCACTATGGTTCAATGTATTCGACATAGCAGGAGGTGACGCCACTCACCTCCTGCTATGCACATTAATGTACCGCTGAACTCTACAGTTAACGATACTTTACTTCTAGTATTTTCCTGCACCCCACACCCCCTGCACATTAAATATATCAACTCCGAGATTGTACTACATTGAGGAAATGGGCTAATTCTCTGTTCCTCACTGAATGTCGAACCAAAATGATCGACCTACACTACCCGCTTGCTGTAGTGTAAGTCAATCAATTTTGGGTTGACATTCTGCCTACCTGGGAAACTGCCTTTCGACCATGTGCCAGTCGACCAAGGCAGTTTCAACATTGCCATAGTAAACTGATAAAACAATGTGAATTGCCTTGCTGTGTTGCCACAGAAGAATGCTTTTGTCTGTCTCCTCCAGTACAGTTTTACTTAAGTAGGGCCATCACTCTTCTGTCACAAGAGCAGGAGTTTTAGTATGGGAGGGACAAGTGAAAGTACAGTGGTGCACCATTTCACTGCTTTCTGGTCAACAGTTTTATTGTGATATTTTCTCATCTGCACACCTGTGTGTTTGGAATAAGCAATATTGCACATGAGCAGTGTTGGTCTTTTATTGAAGATGAAGATGTATTCTCCAGCTTCATGTTTTTGCAGCTTCAGTATCTGATTCTAAAAATTTGCACGATATTGTCCAGACTTGCTTTTTCCAGTAGTAACTTTTTTTTTTTTTTCTCCTCAACTGTCTTGTGATTTCACTCACAGCAGAATATTTTTTTTAATTTCAGTATTTGTTGAGTGAAGACAGATAAGATTTTAGTCTTTTCGGTGTAAGTGACCAAGGATAGTGAAAAAAATGGTTCACTGCTTTTACAGCTTGATTTGTCAGTTTGCTTTTGATAGGTTTGCCTTTGGTACAGAACCATCATGTCCTACCTATAATCGCATGGGTTATCACTCCCCACTTTAGCTCTATTTATCACATCACAAAGGCCTATATGAATAGCTGATCTCCAAACTGGCCCTAGATACACATGGGGTGTATGCATCGTGTAATGGACAGGTGCCTTATCTAAAGTTAGATTCTCTGAATTCCACTTAGTGAGTGCTGAGATAGCACCAAAAGGGAAATTGTCTAGGCCTACCATGGCCTGCAAGGCTAGCTAGCCTATTACTCACCTATGAGCATGCAACCCCTAGTAAGTGTGAGTGGTTTCTCAGTATGCATCCACAGCACATTTTTAGTAATATTATTAAGGGACAGGCTACGAGGACCTCATGTTTATCCTGTAATGACAAGGACTTTAATGAGGAACTATGCCATTTACGGGATGACTTTATGGGTAGAGGGTATGGACATGTGGAAATTGACAAGGCATACAGTAAAACAAATGAGGAAAAAGGAGGTAGGCCTAAGCCCTATTTTTCACAACAAAATGATACAGTTAAGTACACTGGAAGCAGTTTTGTGAAAATGCCTATGGCTATTACCTATACATCAGAGGTGAATAGGATTAGGGAGGTGGTCAGAAGTAACTGGCATATTCTACACACTGATGAGAAGGTAAAAGAGCTAGTAGGCCAATGGCATATTTTTGTGTATAAAAACAAAAAGAGCCTCAAACAACGTTTATGTTATCCTAGATTATATCATCATTTAGGGGAAAGGCAATGAGGTACACGCTAGTGTCAGGAAGGTGCATACTGTGATTATATGATCAGTCTATGTATTTCAAGCAGCCAGAGACAGGCTATTTATGGAAATTTAGGGTTTCTGCAGACTGCAATACACAGAATGTTATTTATTCTGCACACTGTGTTTTGTGTTTCAAATTTTATATAGGTAAAACTAACCAGAAACTGAAAGAGAGAGTGCGGGATCATTTGTACTGCACAAGAAGAGGGAATGATTGTAGTGCTCTGGCAAAATACACATTGACAAATGGCAGCACACATACATTTGTATTCCAAGTTTTACAAATTGTGACTGAGAGTGTGTGTGGGGGGACTTAGTAAACATGACAGAAAATGCAGAATTACAATGGATTTTAAGGTCAGGAGTACATAGGGTAATGGGTTTGCATGACCATGTACCCCTAAAACCAGTATTAAAGGCAAGGAAAAGTAGATAAATGTATTATTCTGCATTTTTGTGTTTTTACTTCCTTTTTTATGTGTTGTTTTTAGATGCTGTTGCTTTAAAAGTAAATGCCTTGTGGATCAATTAGGATTCTGCATTATGTTAATTGATACTAAAAGTTAGTATAAAAGAAGTTAATTTCATTTACTTTTTTGTCTGATGAAGTGGTGGTGAACATTGTGAAAGCTCTAACTTCTAATAAAACCTGTGGATTTTTACAACTGCTGAGCTTTGCCTTTCTGCCTGTTACTAGCTGTGGTTTTGCTTGTAATTGAAATAATTGTTTAATTCTTCGTTTCTGTAATGCTCCTTTCTTTCTTTCCATAGGCAAGTTAAAGACCCTGAACAGGATGAAGATAAGTTCATACCTCAGTGGGATGATACAAAACAAAATATGGATGCCTCTCTGCCCTTGGCAGAAAAGACAGGACCACTGTTTGATTCACCCCCAGTGATAAGGGCAGATATCGCAAAGCAGACTGCACTTTAGTTTTCTCCACCCACCTAGAATGTCTGCTGCAAATTCAGTTAGCATTGTTTCCCACAGGCCATCTTTTATAACGAATGACATTATTATAAAGCATTACACAGGAGATTAGCAAAGCATACAAATTGTGCAACAATTCACAGAAAATTGATCATCAGGTCCTCCATGTTAATGGGTGGATTTAAATGATCATGGCCTCATAGTATGTCAGCCTACTGAAAGAGTTTTGTACACAGTCCAGAAATTACATGTCCATTATGGTGACTCAGAAACCTTTGGATACACAACTAGCTGTGTTTAGGATCCTGTTAAAATCAGGCTGGTATTGTACAGGTAGATAATCATCTGAACAAAACTGATAAATAATTTATGTAATTCATCAACTGTTAAATTCCTGAATATTTTAATAAAGTACCCCACAGGGGAAAATTCTATGAGTAATACTATTATCCAAATCTGAATATTTTAATAGTATTTTAATAGTACCACTGGCAGCTGTCTTTTCCATCATGCAATGCATGTGCAAGGAGTGTGTGTGTGTGTGTGTGTGTGTGTGTGCCTGTGCGTGTGTGTGTGTGTGTGTGTGTCTGCGTGTGTGTGCATGTGATTGTGTGTGCGTGTGCGCACATGCGTGCGTGCATGTACGCGTGTGTGCGTGTGCATACATGCATGTGTGTGTGTGTGTGTGTGTGTGTGTGTGCCGGTGCATGTGTGTGTACATGTGCGTGCGCATGCATGCATGTACGTGTGTACATGTGCGTATGTCCATGTGTGTTTTCAGAGAGTTAAAAAATGAAATGCAGCACAGCTGCAAGACTTTGATTTTAGTTGACTGATTGTAACTTTAATTTCCATCTAACACAGTTCCCTTTGGCTGGATGCAGTTCAGTATCGTCCTGCTGCTGTGTGAAATTTGTCATTACCATTGACTATTAAATAACTTTATTCTGCTTAGAAGTTGCTACCTGCTTTTATTTTTATCTTTATAAGGTCATATTTGCCATAGAAATACACAACTGAAGTTTACAATCTGTGACCTGGTGAATTTATACTAGATATGTTTTACTATGATTATAAGCCTGTTTGTGTCAGAATACACACATTATAAATTGCACTAGCAATATTACAGGGAGTTGCAGTTAGTTTCTTTGAGACCTGCTAATACACTGATCATGTGTTTAGGTAATAAATATGCTGAGCACAGTTATTCTCAGAAGCAAAAATTTAGTTGGCAGATTTATTAAGAAACAAGGGCCAGTATTCTATTATACAGTAGCAAATTATAGAGAGCCATATTGCTATATAAAATGTGAGTGGAGTTTAAAATAATAATATTCTTATAAAAACTACCAAATACAAACTTTATATTCTGCATTGCATTTTAACATTCTACCCTCTGGCAGTTAGCACAGAGGACTTAACCGATGAGCTGCTTCCTGTGCCTGTGGTAGATGGTTTAATTCCTTCCACCTTCATTCGTCTTCTGAGCAAGTTTCTTAAGCAGACAAGTGTTTCTGGAACAACCCTGAAAAGGAAGAGTTGTGTCTAGCAAGCTCAGCTAACCAATAAGTAGGTAAAATTTAAAAAAAATCCCAAAAGCTCATTATTATGACCAAATTCAGTCACTGCAGATACAACACTACCAGCACAATGCCTGCAGACACCAGTACAATGCCTATCCTCCAAGTATGCCCAGTGTTTTAATTCTCTAGCCTATAGCAACATGCTTTTATGCACTCAGAACATATTAGTGAACTATTAAGTTAAAATATTTGTGATGCCCCTGCACTGGCCCAGTAATCAAGGAGCCTCAATCCTCAATCACTAGCACCAGTGAGGGACGTCCACATTGGGAAGATGACAAGTACACACACAGTAAAGCACAATTTCCCCTTAACAGCACACAGAGATCAAAGTCAGTCTGGGGTGGGTTTCTCCCTCTTTCTCCAGATCCCAATAAGACTCCCCACTGGCACAGCTATAGGGTTAAGATCTCAGCCAAGTGATCAAGCCAAAACCTCCAGCACCCTCTCTGTCCATCCAGTTCTTTGTGTCCCTGCCCAAGTAGCTGACACACACACTTTGAGATATGATTCATATACAAACACACACACACTCCTGGGAAAGGCTGGTATGAGTTTACTAGCTATGCCCCCTCCTGCCCGGACTAAAAGGTAGTTATCATTGCCACCAACCAGCTCTTTATCAGCTACTATAATGCCCTTCCCAAAGGGTGACTGATCCTACTGTGTGATATTACTATTATCCAAATGGTAAGAGTGACCAATACTTGCAAGGCTATTTAACAGTGGCTTGTACAGTGTCACCAAATACATATGCAAGTAATCTAAGAGCTTAAATATCTCTGAACAAAGAAGCCACAATTAAAAGGTTTAAATATATTTAATCTTCCTCTTCTGGCTTTTCCCGGTTAGGGGTCACCACATGGGGATCACCTGTCCGCTCATAATTGAAAGTAGAGTTTTACGGTGTTGAGTTGCCAGCCCGGCACCCAACTTTCCAAGGAAGGTACACACACACTTAGGGCCAATTTAGAGTGTCCAATCCACCTACAGCATGTCTTTGGGATGTGGGAGGAAACCGGAGAACGTGGAGGAAACCCACGCAACCACAGGGAGGACGTGCATACTCCGCACAGAAGGCACCCCAGCCAAGGATTGAACCAGGGAACCTCTTGCTGTGAGGAGACAATGCTAACCACTGCACCACCGTAAGAACAAGACAATACTAAATAACTCAGCACAGTGACAACAGAGTTCAGAATCACAGGAAATATTTTAAAACAACATTGCAAGACAGTCTCAAATAAATACAGAAAACATCTAAACTAATCTTTATATATTCCTCTGAAAGAAATACTATACCTAAATCTTACTTACAGAGCAAGGCAAATACAGATGAGAAGTGCTGAATGGATGTTTTCAGATCCAAGACAAGATACAAAATGCAAAATCTCTTCGAGAATTCCCAAATTAATATCAAAACATTACTGCTGGGTCAGCTGGATGACAGCACTATTTGTCACCTGCCTCCAGTTCCCAGGCTAAACAGATACCAACAGAATTTAGCATTTCTCTATGAAAAATAATTATCTCTCAGAAGTTTGCCTAGTACTGGAAATCCTAAAACAATTAACACTTTTACATTTGGAACCTAATAATTATTGCTGTTTCCAGACAATAGGAAAACCTCTAGCTTTAGACATTGTGTCTGTTTGCTGCAATGAAACTAACTTTTTTATAGCACACTGTAAAACACTTTTAACTTATTTTCCTGAAGTTTTGCAAGTTAACTCTGTATGTTCCAACTTCTGCTATTAATATAGTTTATATACATTTCTGTTCTTTACCAGTAGGGTACACTGTGGTTACATTCTTGAAGCTCAGTACAGAACATACAGTTCAACACACACTTCTACACCAGTAATTTAATATCCACATAACATATAGTTATTTTACATTTGTAAAACAAGCCTATGGATCATATTAATATTCACAAATGACATATGTTTATTTACAAAATTCCAGATAGCTAGGCTGGCAGCCTCACAATTCTTCCCTCCCTGAAAACTCAAGCTAGTTTTTCAAGTCACCCTTGAGAAACATTGCTTGAGAGGGTTGAGCCTATCTGGGAATACGTTACCCCATTCCTTGTTTTCAGAGCCAGTCTGCATTGGCATTGATAACCCCACTGCGGTGCTACACTGTCATATCATAAGCTTGCAACCTTAGGCTCCACATTAGTAACTTGGCATTTTGCTGGCTGGCTTGATGTAGCCATGTTATGGGATTGTGGTCTGTAATTACTGTTAATTTCCTTCCATACAGATAAGGCTGAAGTTTTTACAATGCCCACACTATGGCTAGGCATTCCTTTTCTACAGCTGCATTGCATTCCTTCCTGAGTTGGAGTCTACAACTGAGTTAACCACTGGGTGCTTTTCTCTCTCTGAAGAAACCTGGCTAAGTACAGCCCCCACCCCATGGTTTGAAGCACCTACCTGCACAACATTTTTTTTTCTGTAATCTGGACTGGCTAACACAGGGGTCCTCCCAAAGCACTTTTAAGCTGCTGGAATGCCTGCTCACATGCTTGGGTCCACACGACCTTATCTGGCCTGTTTTTCCATGTCAGGTCTGTGAGGGGAGCAGCTATGGTACTATAACTGGGGACAAACTTTCTGTAGTACCCTGTTGTCCCTAATAATGCCTTCACCTGCTTTTTGGTAACAGGGGTAGACCATGCCTAAATGCCTTCCACTTTGGAAGGTTCTGGCCTGATCTTACCACTCCCCACTCTATGTCCCAGGTAGGAAACCTCTGCCATACCCACCTGACATTTGCTGGGATTAATGTTCAACCCTGCCCTCTGTAGTCTGCCCAGCACCTCCCTGAAATTCTGAAGGTGCTCTTGCCAGGAATGGCTGTAGATGGCAATATCATCTAGGTAAAGCAAGGGCAAAATCTCCTGCTTCTGCTAGGATATTACCTACCAGCCTCTGGAAAGTTCCTGGGGCATTTTTCATCCCAAAGGGCATCATTGTGAACTCATACAAACTAAAAGGGGCCACAAAGGCTGACCTCTCTCTAGAACTGGGAGTCAAGGGCACCTGCCAGTAACCCTTGGTAAGATCAATGGTGGTCAGATACTTAGCCCCACCCAGCTGTTCTAGGGGTTCATCTGTCCTAGGCATGGGGTAAGCATCTGACTCTGTGTAACTATTTAATTTCCTGTAGTCCACACAGAACCTGGTGTTGCCATCCTTCTTTGGTACCAGCACCACTGGGGAGGCCCAGGGACTGCTGGACTGAATTACCCCTAGTTCCAATATTTCCTGTATCTCCTCCCTCAGAGTCTGTTTGACTCTCTCAGGCACCCAATAAAGGCCTGCTTAATAGGCCTTTAGGGTCCTGTATCCACATGGTGCTGCACCAGGTGGGTGCACCCCGGTTTTCCAGTGAACATGTCCCCAAACTCCTTTAGCACTGCTCAAATTTCTCAAACCTGGGTAGGGGATAGCTGCCGGGACATTGCTACCCCTTCCACTGAGGTGTCAGTCCGAGCCTCACTGAGGAGATCAATCACCAGATCCCCCTCTGACTCCTCCTGCAATCCACTGCAAATACTCAGCACAAAGGCCTCCCTATCATGGTAAGGTTTCATCATGTTAACATAGTACAATTTGTGCCCCTGCCTCCTGCCTAGCAGTTCACCATGCAGTTAACATCACTGACCTTCCTTATCACCTTGTAGGGTCTGTCCCAAACTGCCTGCAGTATTGCTGTGTCTGACAGGAATGAGAACCATTACCTGCTGCTAGCTCGAGCATTCCTGTAATTCCAGACCTTTTTCTGTTGTTTGGCTTCTGCCAGGTTCTCCTGGGCCAAGCCCATGAGTTCCCTGAGCCTTGTCCTGAGGTTTAGGACATATGCCACAACAGACTCCTTGTGGGATTCACACACACCCTCACACTCATCTTGAATAACCCCTTGAATAAAATCTAGAGGTCCTCTCACTCTATGCCCATACATCAACTCAAAGGGTGTAAAACCTGTGAATTCCTGGGGAACCTCTCTGTAAGCAAACAACAGATGGGCCACATATTTGTCCCACTGCCTCTTAAACTGGTCTACAAATGCCCATAGCATCATGGTGTATGTAGAGTTTAACCTCTCAACAAGACCATTAGACTGGGGATGGTAAGGGGAGGTCTTTAGGTGCTTCACCACACAGAACTTCCACAGACACGCCAGCAGGTCTGACATGAAATTGGCACCTCTGTCAGTCAGTACTTCTCTTGGAAAACCTACTCTGCTGAAGATTTCTTGAAGCATTTGCCACCTTTTCTGCCTCAATGGAGGACAGAGCCACTGCCTCAGGGTATCTGGTATCTGGTAGCATAATCTACTACCACTAGGATATACGTTTTCCCTGTGGAACTTGGGGTGCTCAGAGGCCCCACAATATCCATAGCTACCTCTGAAATGGCTTCTCAATCACAGGCAAAGGCATCAAAGGAGCTTTCACCTTGTTCCCTGCGTTGCCTACCTTTTGGCACTGCTCACAGGTCCTGCAGTACCCTGTTACATCTTTGGAAATTCCAGGCCAATAGAAGTTCTGCATAATACGTCTCTTTGTACGTTTTATGCCCATATGACCTACAAACGGAATATCATGGGCCACTCTCTATACAGTAATCCTTTGTCCTAGTATACAGATTCTCCCTTCCCTTGAGAATCAGGTGCCTCACTAGCTACTTCCCTCAGGCCTTGTAATGTAGGGTCTGATAGCTGAGCCTGTCTCAACTCTCTTTGTAACCCTTCCTAGCTCCCCTTCCACAGGAAGTCTGGTATTCTCTGTTAGAGATGCCTCACTGTCAGCCTGCATACTACTACTCACCTCTGCCCTTGCAGTCACTCTGTCCAAGGGAACATCAGTACCCACAAGCAGCTGTGGCTCACCTTCAGTCTCACTCTTACAGGGTAGCTCCTTCTCTGAAGTAACCACCTCACCAGTCCTGGCTGCAAGCTTGTGCTCTGTCTGGGTCTCCCCAAGACTACCCATCCCACAAGTTTGTTTCCAAGCCTGACTGCGTGTAACTACATGAACACATGATACTGCATTATCAAAATCATTCCCTATCAGAACATCCGCAGGGTGGTAGTTTGGTATCATTGCTGTCTCAAGAAAATCTACTGTTGGCATTTCATCATTCCTACTTATTGGATATCCCACCTTTTGTTCCCCACCTTGCCTCCATAGACATCTATATGCTACATGGCCCCACTGGTTGCACTTAAAACATTTAACCCTTGGTCATGGACGTGAACCTGGACTAGTGGCTTCCTCTGCTACTGGTGGACTCTTTTGGAGCAGTCTGGGCTGCCCACCATGGGTTCCCTTAAACCCATAAGCAGCACCGGGTGTCCCTTTCCTGTGCAGTGATGCCCTGCTTACTAGGTATAGGTCTCCCTTCTTCCCTAACTTATCTGCAGTAGTGCATTGTCTATCAGCTAACCAGATTCTCATGTCCTCAGGCAAAGTGCTAAGGGCTTGTTCCCTCACCAAAACGTCTGCCAGACCTTCAAAAGCGGTGACCTGACATCCACTCACCCACCTATGAAAATAAGTGCTTAGATCAGCAACATAGTCACACACACTTTCATCTGCCTTGCGTCTATGCTCATGAAACTTTTTCCTATAAGCTTCAGGTGATAACTTAAAAAATTCTAGCAAACAGTTCTTTACAACATTATAATTTAAACAGTATCAGACAGTTTGAAAAGAACAGTTACAGCTTTACTGTGGAGTAAGGGGGTCAGGAACTGTACCCAGAGCCCTTGGTCAGCATTATACTGTTTACATACCCTCTCAAACATATGAATAAAATTATCAAAATTATCCCCCTCTGTAAATTATGGAAGAAATTTACTGGCCGTTGTTGCTTCTGGGGTTGAGTTACTCCCTTCCCCATTACCTCCATGACTATGGGGAAGAGTCAGCATCTCCTTTTCATGTTGCCTCTGCCTCTCCATCTTTTCAGCTTCCAGGTGTCTCAGTCTCTCGGCTGATTCTATTTCCAAATGCTTGGCCTCCAGCTCGTCTCTAACTCCAGATGGATTTTTAAGTCCTCTGTGAAAAGGTTGAGCTGTCCATTTTCTGACATATGTACATCTCTAAGGCCAGTCTGATTGTCCTCCTGGTTGCTATTCTCTGATGCAGGTGTGGCTAAAGCTGCAATCATGTCTGCTTTAGTCAGGTTGGCATGCACCTTTAGCCTGGTACATTTCAGCCAATTGGCTCCTTGTCAGATTCGCATACTCCTCTGCTGACATGCTTGCCTGCTCTCCCTAACTAAGCTAACAAAAAAAAATAAAACAGTTGTGATATGAACTCTGAATGTTCACTGCATGGCTGATTGAGAGTACAAACACCTTCAGTGACCACTGTACACAAGCTACAGGAATTCAATATCCACACCACTACAAGCCAATTAATATGTGATGTGGCTATCTCACCACAGTCAACCAATTAATATGAGATGCCCCTGCACTGGCCCATTAATCAAGGAGCCTCAATCCTTACCACTAGCACCAGTGAGGGACGTGCACATTGGGAGGGTGACTAGTTCTGGTTTCTCCCTCTTTCTCCAGAACCCCAATAAGATTCCCCACTGGCACAGCTATAGGGTTAAGATCTCAGCCGAGCGATCAAGCCAAAACCTCCAGCACCCTCTCTGTCCAACCAGTGCTTCATGTCCATGCCCAAGTAGCTGACCTACACACTTTAAGATTTGATTCATATACAAACACACACACACTCATGGGAGAGGCTGGCATAGGTTTACTAGCTATGCCCCCTTCTGCCCAGACTAAAAGGTAGTTATCACTGCCACCAACCAGCTCTTTATCGGCTTCTATAAGGCCCATCCCAAAGGGTGACCAATCCTACTGTGTGATATTACTATTATCCAAATGGTAAGTGTGACCAAGACTTGCAAGGGTATTTAAGAGTGGCCTGTACAGTGTCACCAAATACATATGCAAGTACTCTAAGAGATTAAATATCTCTAAACAAACCAGCTACAATTAAAAAGTTTAAATATATTTAATAATAAATAATAAAAAAACAAGACAACACTCAATAACTCAACACAGTGACAACAGAGTTCAGAATTACAGGAAATATTTTAAAACAACATTACAGGACAGTCTCAAATAAATGCAGAAAACATCTCAACTAATATTTACTATATTCCTAAATATATCTAAAAGAAATACTATACCTAAATCTTACTTACAGAACAAGGCAAATACAGATGAAAAGTGCTGAATGGATGTTTTCAGATCCAAGACAGGATACAAAATGCAAACTCTCTGAGAGAGATCCGAAATTAATATCAAAACATTACTGATGGATCAGCTGGATGACATCACTATTTTGTCACCTGCTCCAGTTTCCAGGCTAAACAGATACCAACAGTGAGCCAGTTTGTTACCCATCTGGTAACATATGGATTGATGCCTAGTTGAGAGAGTTTATCTATTATGCCCAAGTGGGGAATAGTGTCAAAGGCTTTGGCCAGTTCAAGGTAGGTGGTGTGTACTGTCTTCCCCTCGTCCATGGCTTTGGTGACTGTCTCAAAGAAGTCGACCAAATTTAGCAGACATGACTTCCCCTTGATGAAGACAACCTGTGTGGGATTAAGTGTTTGGAGGCTGCCAACCATTCCATGGCCTTGCAGATCAGGCTAGCTAGGCTGATGGGTCTATAATTTCCTGGATCGGTGGATGCTCCACCTTTGTGTAAAGAGATGACAGTGGCTGTCCTCGACTCAGCTGGATGAAGCCAGTACTCAGGCTTTGGTTGAATAGGGTGCCTAATGGTGCTGCAAGTTCCTGGTGGAGTAAATGTAGGAAGCAGCCTGGAATGTTATTGGGTCCCATGGAGGCTGTATTTTTTGCCTTTGAGAGAGCAGTGATGACCTGTTCCCAAAATATAAGGGGAAGAGGGCTGGTACTGGGGGTGTCCTGATTTGCTAATGAGGGGACAGAGGGGTAAAGTTTTCGCTTAATCTGTCAGCCAGCAAGTTTGCTACATCTATGGCATTTGTATATGTGGCATTTAAATGTAACCTACCTAAACCCCAAAGACATCCTAGGTGAAGTACCCTTAACAAACTTCCTCAGCCACCCTCAATGCACTCTTTCAAAATAACACCCACATCAACCCATACAGCCACATCTCATGGAGCCTCTACTTTTAAACCCATATGGCAAGCCACCACAGACTCTAACATTCTGGTCAATGGAGGCCTCATTGTGAGATACACTGATGTCCCTCTCACCAGGCTGACTAAAGAGAAAGTCATAATCAGTTGCTTATCAGGGGACAGGATCCACCACATTGGTAATGCACTCAGGTCACTGGACCAAAAGTACCAGTATGACTCAGTAATAATCCATGTGGGTGTAATTGTCCTGAGATGTACCTCCCTAGACAGTATGAAGAGGGACATTATGGAGCACTCACAATGCTTGTCTCAGGCTGCTATGAGCATAGTATTAAGCATCATTTTACCTTCTCTTAGGATGATGCCACAGTATGAAGAAAAGATGACTGACTTTAATAATTGGCTTAGTTTCTGGTGTCATTCTACAGTGATGCAATATTTGTCAGCATAGAAGGATATGGTTAACAGACCATGCTGCTTTGTCAGGGATGGTCTGTACCTCTCACATCCATAAAACGCCACTCAAACGTCTGTCATTACAATCCACCGGTATCAGTCAATAAGCAAAATATCTGCAGAAAAATATTTGCAGAAGTAAAACTCATCCAAATAATTCTACATTAAAGAGATTTGTAACTAATGAAGAGACTGCTACTAGCAAGCAACTTTACATTTCAGTGGTTCATCTACAACACCCCCCTCCCTAACCCTAAAGCCCCAACTGATACTTAAAGCTACATTCCACTTCCCCTCCAATTCCAGATCACTCCCTAAACCTAAACTACCTTAGACCTCCTGCTCACCATGGGTCAGTAAACTGAAAATTCTCAACCCCCTCCCTAACCCTAATGTTCTTATCACTCCCTAAACCTAAAATCCCCTGTCTTCTCCCTATACTAAAAATACCCTTCACCCTCCGGTCCATGAGCGCTTAACCTACAATCCCCACCCCCAAACCTAAACTCCAGACCATTCCATAAAATGTAAATTCCATGTCCCCTTCTAAACCTTAACATCTCTATTATGCATTAAACCTAAAATTCCGGTCCCTTCCACTCTCTGTTCCCATATCTATACCTAGAATCACCCTCCCATCTCCCTTTCTCCACTTATCTGGTCCACAGCAAGCACTTGCTTGCATCCGTTTCCTAGGAAGCAAGCAGATGGTATGGCAGCTGTGATACTGAACTTACATTCAGTTTTAAACATGAGCAAATGATGAGATGGGTTTACAGCCACTGGAGTTCCTGTCTGCATGTTTCTGACATTCAAGCAGGTGGAACACCCACTACACCAGATTTAGATGGTGAACTACTTCATATGCTATGAACAAAGTGAAGAGAAATTAGAAAGAATACAGAATGCCATTACCTTAGACTACAGTAACATCATATAAGGTGTTGCTACTATTATGAATTACTACAAATATGAAATTATTATGGAATGCTTGGTTGTTGTTGTTGTTGTTGTTGTGTCTTTCGGCTTTTCCCGGTTAAGGGTCGCCACAGCGGAACTCCGGTCCGCTAATGATTGTCAGTTGATTTTTACGTACCGAGTTGCCAGCCCTGATGCACAACCTTCAACGAATGAATGCCCATTCATGCATGTCTCCATGCAGAAGACGCTCTAGCTGAGAGTCGAACCAGGTAGCGTCTTACTGTGAGGCGAAAATGCTGCTGCAGCAACACCACCGTGGATTATGGAATGCTTGGTAATAGGTATATTTATGATAGGTGTGTTTTAGATCCAGCTTTACCAAGGAAGGCAATACAGAGAATAGTGGTAGTGAAGTGATAACATCTTGAACTTCTAAAGAAAAGGGTTTAGACCAGAAAGATCTAGCACTTGGTCCCAAGGATCCTTGTGGTTTTGAAAAGTAGATAAATTATGAATAATAACCTTTCCTTGGGATATTGAATGACACTGGATTCTATGACTTGAGACAGAATTCTGTGCAAAATGTGAAGAAATAGAGAAATTTGGATCCCTGGGTGAGGGGGAATCCAATGGAAAGGAGGGTGGACTCCCAATTAAGTATGACATCCACTTTGGATTATGTTCAGAACCCAACTCTCTCTGAAACAATGTGATTCCAGTAAAAAGAATGCAGTGTCAGAAAGAGAAAGATTTCCAGAGCTGGGGATGTTGAACAGACAGGTAATCATGCTGACTGAGAGGAATGTACTTTACTTTCAGAGACATTTCCTTTCTTTATTGAGCCTCCTTTCCATTTCTAAAACCTCATGACTAGCTCTACAATGCTTACATTGTTTGTTAGAAAAAGGAACTAAAGAGGAGGAAAACTATTTGTTGTGAAAAAAAAACAAGGTTGAAAAATCTGAATCAGTCCAGCAATTAGTTTTCCCACAAGCACATCTGCTGCACAGAGACAAAACACACCAAACAAGTCTCGATTTCAGATTACACATCAGGAAAAGTTTAAGAGTGAAGCTAAGCAAATTTCCTCAAAAGTGCTCTTGATGTAGTAGATCTGGAGGAAGGTCAGCAGCATCATGAGTGCATGTTAAAATATCTTTAGTTGCCGGAGAAATGGATATTACAGAAGCATTTAATGAATTATTTTACTCAGAAGAAGAGAGGTTAATTATAAATGTCTCCACATTCCAAAAAAAACACAAGAAAAAACTTCAACATATGAATGTGACAGTTTAAAATCCTGAAAGTTAAAGAATACATTTATGCTCACCATATGATGACTGCTACAATAGCCTTAACTATATGTTTTATATTTTGCATAGGCTATAACAGTCAGATAACTTCCAAAGCTTCAGGGTACATTCCATGGGTCTAAACCATCAGTGAGATTCAAAAGAGTAAACACAGACCTTTCCTGTGACCAAACAGCAAGCTCTTATAAGGCTTAAAAGGATGAATGGTCGCCTTATGCTGCTTTTTTGCTAGGCAGACAATTTCCCTTTGGGAAAAGAAATCTTCCATTTTAGAAAAAAAAGTTATGTACTCATAGGTAGGTACTAGCCTATCTGCCCGAAGGCATTTATAAGCCTAACCAGAATTGTGTTGGCTTTTGCCACCCCCTTAGATTAGTTCCCTGTGCCTCTGTCCAGCAGAGCCATTGAAGTGATCCCCGGGGTAAACTTTCTATTTCCCATCCACTCGTCAAGGTTTCTCTTGAAGAGCATTAGCGAGGAGCTCTGCCTAATGCAGATTGGAATCTTCTTCCAGAGCATGGGAAGTCTCTAGGACAGGAATCTATCCCTCCAGCACATTCTATTTATTGTTGTGGTGAGGTTTAGATCCCTAGAGCATGTGGCTCTTGGGGATATGGTTTTCTTTAGGTGGAGCATGTCCATCAATTCTGGCTTGGACATGGCCTTGTATGTCAGGCATAGATCACCTCTGAGTATGCGGTATGCAACCGAGTACAGCTGGAGTTTCTTCAGTAAAGCTGCATAGGGCATCTGTTTGAGGCCAGTGATCCTCTTAGTGAGGTACTTCTGTGGCCTTTCCAGCTGTTGCAGGTGTCTTGTAAGGTACATCCCAAATGGGGCGTTGTACTCTATGATGGGTCTGATGAGTGATGCGTAGAGGGGCACAATAACCTCTTTTGATCTGGATGCAAACCCTTTTGTGATTAGGCGGGCCACATAGGAGGATTTTCTAACCACTTTGGCAATGTAATTATCAAAGGAGAGATTAATATCTACTTGGGTCCCCAAATCCCTTATTACGTCTTCCATATTTAGGGGGCTACCAGCTATGTGGTAGTTTGTGTACTTTTTTTCCAAGGGGGATGACTATGCACTTTTTGGCATTTAGCTTGAGGCTATGATTTTGACACCAGGTGTCCATCTCAATGAGACCCTTTTGGAGGATGTCTGTGTCAGCTGGAGAGTCAATTATAGCCCCTAGTTTGCAGTCGTCTGCAAACTTGGTCAGCCATAGTGCTCCTGTGCTTGCCTGTACCTCTGAGAAGTATATGCCGAACAGGAGTGGGTCCTAGGACTGAGCCCTGGGGAATGCCACTTGTAACCGGTTTAGAGTCAGACCTAGCTCCCGCAACTCTTACCATGTGGGTTCTGGCCGTGAGCCAGTTGGCAACCCATCTCATGACGTAGGGGTTTATGTTCAAGCTGATGAGCTTGTCTATAATACCAGAATGGGGAATGGTGTTGAAGGCTTTTGCGAGGTCTAGGCAGGCTGTGTGTACCACCTTTCCCTCATCTATAGCCTTGGTAACTATCTCAAAGAAGTCCACCAGGTTTAGGAGGCATGATATGTCCCACACTCACCATAACCACTGTACAATGTCCATGTCGAGCATTGGGATTCCTTCACGTCTACATGCGCTACTCATCCCATGTCTGTACATTGCATGGATTTGCTATACCTGTACCCACTATTACGTGCTATGGACACAGACACTGTCATCAGACATGGCAATCTATGTGTCACACAGATAACACATGCAGCCATGGTATGTATACCATTGAGTGATGGTGCACATGACATTGCAGAGCAGATAATACTTGCACAGCAATGTTGTGCCCATGTACACATTGTGTTCCAGGGTGTAGCCAATCACTGAACAACTACACACATGCATCAAAGCCATGTATAATGTCATTAGATAGGGCTGTCTACACTTGCACTGCATGGTGTTGAGCAACACATGGTCTGCATGCTGACACGTGTGGTGACTGTTTGCTTTGTGATACTATCACCCACCATCACCCACTATTGTGTATGTGTTGGATTGATGGTGTGTGTGTGTGCTGTGGTGAGCAGTGTATTTCTGTGCATGTGTACATGTGTTCATGTGTGCTAACATCATGTACAGATTGTAAAGTGTGCTTCCTGTCTTCCTTCCACAGGTGCTGAGTTAGGGGTGACTGAATGCAGCAGGGAACTTGATGTCACCGCCACTAATAGTGGAGATGATGAGACATGTATTGTGGCACAGGAAGGTCTGACAGGGTCTGTCGTTGGTCCACCAATCGACAGTACACAGCGGTCAACCCCATCTATGCACACACTCATACTGCCAATACATCCCTCATCACCAATGGCCTTAGCTGAGGGACAGCAAACAGTTGGCATTGACCAGGAGAGTGTGGTACTTATGGCATGTGCATCCCCTCATGGCAGCCATAGCCAGATTACTGGAATGGTACCACATAGGTGGATGTCCAGGGGTTCTCGGGGGAGCATCACTGGTCGTATTGCCCCTGGCAGACATGCCCCCAGAGGTATTACAACCTCCAGTATGTTCCGGGCTATAATGCAGGCACAGGCACATATGGAACGGTACACCCGACAGAGACTAAGGGTGCAGAGGGCCCATTCCACTGCTATCAATGACAGCATCCGTGACCTTGCCAGTGCCATCCGGAATTACACCGAGGTCATTGATAGCCATTGGATGGAGACATTAGATGTCCTTCACAATGTGTTAGCCATGAGCCAGGAACGTGCGGGACAGATGAGAAGCCAACGGAGACACATTACAGCAACAGCATCAGCTGGCAGTCATCGCGGATGGACCACAGATCACAGCCACTCCCGAAGTGGCAGTACCAGCCCCAGCAATGCTGGGGCAGGCCTGTCCATTGACCGTCCTACTAGACCACGTGCACATGGCACTGGCCAGTCCCAGCAGGGACATGCGTCCAGTCATCATACCTCTGCCTCTGATGATAGCACCCAGTCAGGGTTGGTACACGATACTGCCCATAGCACCCCTGCTAGGCACAGGTACGGTGTCAGTGGCCAGAGACAGTGATCTATATGGCCTAGCAGGTACAGTCTGTGGCTGTCCCACAACTGCCAGTATATGGGAGCCACATGGTGGAGTTGTGTGCATGCAGACACACACACATGTACCATACAACTAGGGCTCACACATACACACACACACACACACACACACATTACATCAACATTGGCCCATGCAGTACTGTTGTCCCTCACACACACACAGACATGCCGACTGGATGGGTCAATGGGCTCTGGCAAACCTACAACACACCCTGTGCATATGATGACACCTGTGCCACCTCCTGTCATTTGTAACATTGATGGAGGAACAGGCTAACATGGTTCTGATGCACAGGGTGACATTATAGCAGTGTAGCAATAGTAGCAAGTTGCCAACAGGAAAGTGTAATGATATCCTTGTAGGTATATCTGAGCAGGTATTATGCATCACAGCTGTAATAGTCATTGTAGCATTGTTTACACCAGTGTTAGGTCTGAGTATGTATTGTCCACCCATTTGCTACTTGGCTGAAGTGTACAGTGTTGCCAGCATGTGTTAGTGAGTGGACAGTATGTGTGTGATGTGTGCATTACAAATTAGCGGGTGTACATCTGTGAACATGTTGTGTGCGCACTGTCTGCATGTACGTGCATAGTGGACACGTGGGATGTGCGACATACCCTGTTCTACACATTAACATCTCATGGTATCTTTCGATGGCCAGTATGCATTCTACTACAGATATGTACTAACATGGGTACACGTGTGTATGACATGGGTTGGCACTATGCTGTGGGTGATACTGTTGATATCTGTCAATGATCTGCAGTCTGGTAGTATACACCACTGCAACAGCATGACTATAACCAATCATTAGATGATGTCCTGACAAATGACTCACAGTTGTAGGGAACTCAGTAACAGTTGGATTCTTCCAGTACTATACTATAACAGTAACTAGTGGTATTGACCACCACACGTTCCTGGGACCACACCTGTGTGGCATATAGCCCTCTTAGGTACATTCAAACACACTAGGGATATGTCCATCCACATCTGGAAATGCATGCATTGGCCTACACTGCATTCCCTGGATGGGACGCATATCCTACACAAGGGTATCATACAGACAGATACCTGTTGTCCAATACATGCTGTATAGCAGTAAGCCATCTATGGTATAGTCATCCACATTTACTATACATACTATCCCGACAGTACCACATAGGTGGTAGCCCTGAACATGTATATTGGGTACCAATGTGTACAGACAGACACATGTTATGTCATCTGTCCCTTGGTATCCACATAGCCATAGATATTGTGGGGTCCCTCTGTGTTTCACATAACAAATTAGGGGCTTGCATGCATATCCAGAGGGCTGGTGTACACCTATAATGACTGTCCATTATTGCCAATCATTGTTGTGTATGAACATGTCTGACATATACCCTGGCAATTACCCTCACTCACAGTACTCTATAGTACGTGTCATGGGTGTGTGTGTGGCAGAGATGTCCTTGGCCATAGATCACTACATTGACCGGGCTTGACACATACATACATACATATGTGACCTATGATCCGAGAAGCAGCGGCACAATCTGTCGAAGGTTACAAATGTATTCATGTAGTATGCAGGCTTCACACCTATGTACTGATTGAGGTCACATGTACACAAATTTATTTGACACGCAGATACCCGATGTGTGCAATGCACATACTGTTTGAAACATATGTCATACCGTAGTAAAAGCAAAACCCACACTGCATTGACCACCTGTGGCACGCACACACTCAGCGTTTGCAGGATTCAATCCCCTACCTATGTTATGATGCTAGAGAGATACGCATTAACACAGTGCGCTATATGCATTACTGGGTGGTTGCTGTTCTCCTTGAATATTTGTAGACATGGAGACATGCGTGTACATGATGATGTCAGCATCATCAGACTTTCCAAAGAGGGATGTACCTCTTTTAATGTGTTTTCCCAGTCTCCAAAAAGGCTACTCCTCTCAAAGGAAATCATACTTATACACACACACACTTGGCGTTTGCAGAACTCAAACCCCTACCTAACTATGTTATGATGCTAGAGAGATACGCATGAACACAGCACGCTATATGCATTACTGGGTGGTTGCTGTTCTCCTTGAATATTTGTAGGATGCTGACATCAGACTTTCCAAAGAGGGATGTACCTCTTTTAATGTGTTTTCTCAGTCTCCAAAAAGGCTACTCCTCTCAAAGGAAATCACACACATACACACACCCCCTACACACACACTTGGCGTTTGCAGGACTCAGACCCCTACCTACCTATGTTATGATGCTAGAGAGATACGCATTAACACAGTGCGCTATATGCATTACTGGGTGGTTGCTGTTCTCCTTGAATATTTGTAGGATGCTGACATTATCAGACTTTCCAAAGAGGGATGTACCTCTTAATGCATTTTCCCAGTCTCCAAAAAGGCTACTCCTCTCAAAGGAAATCACATACCCCCCACACACACACACACACACACACACACACACACACACACACACACACACACACACACTTGGCATTTGCAGGACTCAAACCCCTACCTATGTTATGATACTAGAGAGATACACATTAACACAGCGTGTTATATGGTTTACTGGGTGGTTTCTGTTCTCCTGGTATATTTGTAGGATGATGACATCATCAGACTGGACATGGTAATGTGTGTACACATTTTTATGCAATCCCAGGAATGATCCATGTAGGTTGGCAGGTATCAACAGCTTGTTCAGGACCCCGTGAGTCTCACCTTGTGTGATCTATCTGTGGACACATTGACATCCCTTCATATGTCAACACAGATTGTTGGTTTTGTGGATACGACATGTGTCTGTGATGTTGATGAAGAGCTGTTCAAAGTCTATGTGGGACATGTGTAGCTCTGTTCCATGATGTATGTCCTGGGTGGCTGCCTTGCAGACGGTGTAGCATGCTTGGGAACCATGATCTGCACATGAACATACCACAGTTGATAGGGTTGTGTGTTTGTCAGTTTCCAATAGCTCTGTTTATGACTTCTGCCATGATGCACTCCATGGCCTTGCATATCAGACTTTATAGGCTTACTGGACTATTCTTCCCATGGTGTGTTGTGCACCCATACATGTGGGGAGTGCCATATGTTGCTGTAACACATTTGACGGTTCCAGGTCCTGTGGAGTGGGTGAGGCTCAACAGACTGTTCAGGTGCAGGGTCTGTTTGTTCTGTAGTGCATGCATGACACATATTGGGAAACAATGTAATCCAATTGCTGCCATGCTTTTGGCTTTGGGGTGAGCTGTTCAGCCATTCTACACATGATATCTCCTGGTATGATGTTAGGGACTATTGTCAGTGGGAGGTGGGTATGTATACATGGGCCTGTCTGACAGGATGTCGGCAATGTCAGTAAGGTACAGTTGTCCCTGACTCAGCACATATATGCGTGTACATTACTATTTATTACATAGATGAAGGACGTCATGATTCTCAGTCTGGACTCCTTCTCAGCTGCTCTTTACAAAACACCGACAAACCTGAGCATTAATCCCGGTTATACTCTTTTACACACTTAACACACTATTGATCCTTTGTGATCAGGCTACAGAGTATGTCATCATAATACACTGGCATGTCCAGGGGTCAGATTTATGTGTACTCTCCAGTCCAGCTAGTGAATATTGTGGTTATGACCCAATGTCATATCTACCTCATGTACACAGACAACCCTCTCCTCCTCACATCACACTCACATATATGTGGGAGATGTAACAATATTGACATACAGGATGCTGAGCTCTCTCAACCCATAACTGGCATAGTCTATCAGGTGGTGAGGGTAACCACACACACCACATATCAGTCTCAAATACACCGATAGTGACAGCAAACAAACCACATTATCACACATACACATATTCGGAGGCTCTACATACACTCTGCCTAAGCAGCAGAGACTTCCAAAGCAGACACACATACACTGCTACCCCACTACAATGCCCACATGTCACACAGTTCACAATGTCAGTGTGCCACACAGTCACTGCCCTTTGGGCTAAACAACACACCTGATACACTTGTTATAGGTGACACAATGTCAAACACACTGTCATCCCACTCACCAGGCCAAACAAGGGAATAGTCACTTTGAGCTGTCTCTCAGGTGCCAGGATCCGCCACATAACACATGCACTCAGGTCACTCCAAAGCAAGTCCAGGACTGGCTCCATCATTGTCCATGCTGGTACGTACAACCTCAGATGTTCCTCCCTGGACCACATGACATGAAACATAGAGGAACTCTGTGATCATGTAGCCCAGCCCAGTATTACCCTGACCTTGTCTAGCATCTTACACTCACCAAGTATGATGTCACAGTATACCAACAAACTGATCACGCTTAACAGTTGGCTAACATATTGGTGTTATTCAAAGGGGATACAGTGTCTGTTACCCTGGGGAGACATGCTCAACATGCCACGTAGCTTCCCTATGGACAGCTTGCACCTGTCACCCTTGGACTTTTGAATACTGGCTAGGGCACTTGCTGCCACCATGCTACCCTATTTAAGTGGGGCTCAAAGGACAGAACCACCTCCATAGACATTACAGAGCACACGACACTGAGGGTAATGCTGCTCAACACCAGATGTATTACCCTCAAATTGCGCCCACTCAGGAATCTCCTCAGTATGGAGGATAGCAATATCTGTGCACTAACAGACACATGGTTCAGGCTTCCACATGTACACCAGCACTACCAGGTTGTATTTCGTTCCATGCTTTCTGACCACATAACTCGGAATGGCCAACACAAATAGGGGAAGTATCCATATACATCACAGATACACATACCTCCAGGTTGGTAGCACTGCACAATGCATCACAGACCATATATATGCACCTAACATTGTGCAAATCTGCCTTTTGGTTTGTTGCCTGCTACAGACCACACTCCGCAACTCAGCAACCTCACTCAGCTTTCCTGGGAACATTGGACCATATGAAGGTCTCCCCAAACACCATTATATTGGGTGACGTCAAATACCCACACATTGACTGTGGATAGTACTCAGGCCCCAACACCCTCACCCAACAGTTGCTACTATTTCTAAACTCATATGCTATGGCACAAACGGTCACCACACCCACAAGAGGGGACAACATATTGGACATGATCATGACCGACATGGGGACTCTATGTTCCACACCTGCGATATACCCCTCATTGGTAAGAGCAGAACATACTTTATCTCACTGGACATCCATATCCTGTCCCCACACCCATCCTGGGTAATCTTGGTCAACTTCCCAAAAGCAAACGTCACACTCCTCCAAATCAGGGTGGTATCCTTCAGAGACCCTGGGTCAGTGGTAAGTATGGCTAAGACTGCTGAATACATTCTATGGACACCTAGTGGATCGCATGGATTGTTACATCCAAAATAACAACTGGAATCACTCCTCCAATGGCAGTGGACCTGTCTGGTAGACCCCAGCCATTAATACACTTTACAACAAATGGAGGAAGCTACTACATGATAGAGCACAATCCCAGACAGGGAAGGCATCTGTGAGCTGTACTAGCAGACTGCTACAATCACTCGGGTATTTATGTCAGGAACGCTTCTAACGGACAATTGCACCAGACACGTTGGACACTCACAAGGCCTTCTTCAGTTAATTCAGGTACCTGGCTGGACACTCACTGATATGCTGTATGTTACTGCATACTGACTCTGAACCCACTGACATTGCCATCATCCTGGCAAACAGGTTCAATGCAGATGTATCCCCCCCCCATCCCCCTAAGGTGGTACTGTCCATACCAACAGAGTGTAACCTCCCAGACATCATGAGTAAACAGGTGAGTGCTGCCCTCCCCACAGCGGACAACACAGCATCAATGGGACCAGACGGTGTCCCGGCCTGTGTCATACACAGCCTTCATGACAGACGTAACACTCACCTTGCGTCACTGTTCGATATAAGAGTTACTGCAGGATATGTACCCACAGAATGGCATACAGCGATAGTGGTCCAACTCCACTGAATACTGCCACAACAAACCACAGACAATATTGACCTAAAAGGCTAACTAGCCTGTTCTGCAAAGCTATGGAGTGTATTGTAATGGGACTCATGCACATAGACATGGGAAACCTACAGACACTGGGTCCTACACATTACAGCATTGTTGTGGGCAGATCTTGCCTGTTGAACCTGTTCATATTCTTTCAACTGTTACCAGGTTCATCAGCCTGCCTGGACCTTGCACAACCCTTCAACACAATACCCCACTCGGCTATTATGCATAGCCTCACCAGCATCAATATCGACACATCTGACACAATGGATTGCTACCTGGATCAGGGATAGCACCCACATGCTCAGTGTTGCAGGTGCCATGTCTGACTATACACCAGTTACACATGGCATCCCACAAGGCTCAGTCCTGGGACCTCTCTTGTTCAGTATATATTTGTGTGATGTACAGGCTATCACAGGAGGGATATGGCTGCCCATGTTCGCAGATGACTGCAAACTGGGTGCCATAATCAGCTCTCCTGTTGGCACATGTGCACTCATACAGGGTCTCACTGAAATAGGTTGACTGGTGCCTGAGCCATGGCCCACGGCTACATGCCATTAGTTGCATAGTCATCCCCTTTGAGGATGACAAGATGCCCACACATTACCACATAGGTTGTAATCCATTACATACAGTAATAGCTGTTACAGGTTTGGGGACATGACCTGTTCGTACTCTCGCCTTTGGCAATCCTATTGCCATAGTGGTTAGACAGTACGTCTACATAGCCCACCATATCCCACATGGTTTCACATGTTGATCACGTGTGGTCATTGTGCCCCTATACTCTTCATGCCCATGCTTGGTTACTATGCCACATTTGGGATGTACCTTACCTGACACCTGCAGCAACTGCAATGGCCACAAATGTTACTCTTGAAGCAGATATAGGGACTCACACAGATGCCCTGCACAGTTCCGATACAGTAACTCCAGCTCTACTCAGTCACTTACCACCTACACGGATGTGTTGTGTGCCTGTAGTTGAAGGCAATATCTGACCCAGACTTACTGGACATGCTCAACCTCAGGATATCCAACTCCAATGGGGGGATACACACTACAGGGACATATACCTCAGCACTGATGTTAAAAGGACATGCTGGGGGGACAGATTATTATCAGAAAGCCTCCACTCACTCCGGAGTGTAGTCCCGGTTTTGCATAGGCAGAGCCACCCACTGACCACCTACAAGTGACATCTTGACAAGTGGATGGGTGATCGCATGTTTACCCATGGGATATCTTCTGGGTCCCTGCTAGACAGAGGCACAATACACTGAACGTAAATGGGCTATCTTGTGTGACCTACTATTCACAGGCACAGTGTTCTGATTTGACTGGGTTGCAGAAGCCAAACACACTCTGGCTATGCTTGTACATGCCCTAGGGCAGATAGCCTAGTATCAACCTCTGAACCTATGATAATTTTCATGATGTACAATGTTTATTGCTGATACTGTTTGCAGGTTTTTATCATCTTTGCTTTCACACTTTATATGAATCGCTTAGGTATCTGCAGAACATATTTGCTTATGGCAGGGTTGCACTATATTATATATGTGTCTGTTGTCATATAAGTGTGTGCACAGGGCAGATTGCTGTGTAGTGAGAGGTTCCTGGGTTAACACATGCAACTGCCTATGTGTGGCCCAGCGCTGTACTCCAACATGGCCTAAGTGTGTGAGCATGCCCAGTTCAGACTGTCAGTGTTCTGTTGCCTGACATTTGTCTCATGTATTCAAGTGTGTGAACATGCCCAGTGTAACCTTTCAGTATGTTGCTGTCTGAGGTCCACTACATTTGTTGATGTATGTCTACATGTCCAGTATTAACATTTTTACTGTGTGTGTTGAAAGTCAGGTTCTATTCTTACTGCAGGACTCACCTTTGTGTCATAACTCGACAGGGATTATGCTGTGCCTGCAGGGTTTCCGTGAAATACTTTGCATAGACTTATCAACATTTCTTCATACAGGCTAACCACTGCACTACTGTCATGGTTTAGTGGTTCAGTACTATGACTATAGTGCACAGTATCCTGGGTTCGAGGCCCATTGCCGCTTATATTTTCATACTGAGCAGACCAGACTGCTTAGGGGCCAGTAGAGCAAATATGAGCATGTTGGCTTTTGTTCAGCTATGCCCTACCTAGACCCATCTTGTCCAACATTGCTCAATATTAACCATCATTGCTGGACATTGGCCAATATTACTCTACATTGACCACATTTGTAGTAGTTAGTGTGTGCGATTTTGTTTACATTGACTTCATGATGGTAAATGCTGTTTAGCACTGCTTTATATTGCTTAACACATGGCAATCATGCCTCAGGTGTTGATGCAGGGCTGCCTATGTTGGATGCACATACTACACTTCTTATACATGTTTGAAAACAGGTAGTGTCAACGTAGGCATCCCTTTTACTATATATGCGGGTCAGAGAGAGGTATCATTTCCAGAGTTCCTACTGAGCCAGTGTATGTGCTATGCGTTACCTCTTTGCCAAGGCCAAAGCATACTGGGCACACCTCCTTCTGCCTACTGGGGCAGGCTCAGGTTGTTCCTCCTCCGAGTCACGCTCTGCCTGTGATGGCCTTGGCAATGGTGTGGGCTGTTTGGCCCAGGCCTACGCTGGTCCTGCTGCAGCTGTTTTCGCAGGATCATATTATATAGCATAGCACATACCATGACAATTTGGGTACATGTAGTTGGAGAGTACTGCAAGGCTCCACCAGATGTGTCCAGGCACTGGAACTGTGACTTGAGCAGCCCAAACACACGCTCGATTACATTTTGTGTTTGTGCATGTGCCTCATTATGGCATTCCTGTTCAGGTGTGTGTGCGTTTCTGATGGGTGTCGTCAGCCATGGCTCCAGTGCATAGCCAGCATCCCCCACTAGGTGACCATGTGGGATGTCCTCATTGGCAAATGTCTGGTACAGCTGCGTCAGATGCCAGATATGGGAATCATGCTAGCTTCCAGGGCAGCCAGCACACACATTCAGTATTATGCCCTGGGCATCACACATGACCTGGCAGTTGATGCAGGGGAAGCCCTTGCGGTTGAAGTAGACCCTACCCCACTCACCAGCTGGTGCTTTGATGCATATGTGCATGCAGTCTATTGCACCCACTACCTCAGGGTATTCCACTATTTGCTGGAAAAGACGCATATTGCTGGCCAATACCTCACGGGAATTGGGGAAATATACATGATCACCAACATGTGCTGACATGGCATACAGGAACTGGTGCAATACCCTGGATGCTGATGCCTGTGATATCCCCATCATATCACCAGTTGGTCTCTGGAAGGTACCTGTTGCTAATATTCTTAGGCCAACACATACCTTAGTTTCCACTGGGATGGGTTACCCTCTGTTGGTTCTGTGTGTGAGGCGTGGCCTGCACAGCTCAACAATTTGCTGCAAGAGGTCTCTGTCCACTCTATAGCGCTCCACTATCTCCAGCTCATGTAGCCCCTGGAAGGTAACCCTGGGCCTGTACACTCTTCTCTGTCTCCTCACTGTGGGTTGTCCAGCAGCATTTGCATTATCACCACCCTCAGCATGTTGCATATGTTGCCTTATAACAGCAATGGCAGCCCCTAACATTTTTTGTCTCAGTGAAGCCTTTTCAGTTTTCACTTCTGTTAGCTTACTGCAGTGTTGCAGTGTCTCGAGAGAAACATAATGGACTGTTGTTTGCAGACTTTTAAGTGCTGGGCTGGGCTGGGCTTGTGTTCTGCCTGGGTAATTGCCTGATTCTGATTGTTTTCACCTGCTAGCTCCGCTAGTACTCCCTGGTAACTTCTATTTGGTGTGCTTCCTATTTCCTTACTGTTTCCTCAGGGGGGGGGGTGCCGCGCACACAAGCACAAACATGCGCACAGCAACTAACATGCGTGCACACATGCTTACACGGACTAAAGCTTGCTTATTCTTCTTAAAATGCATGCACACCAGTGCAAACATGCTTACAACTGTTTACACAGCCTTACATATGCTTACTCAAGCCTACACGCGCGCACAGTCTTACTCGGGTTTACTGGCGCGCATGCATGCTCAGCAAGAAACTTTGGTGTTATCCACGACATACACCTTCGATTTCTTGACTTTATCTGGCCTACCTGTTGACACACCTCTTTCACTATTATGTAAATGTAAGCTGACACATGACACTCTGCTCCAATGAGCTTCACTCCTTTCATACATACCCCCCTCGTGATGTCACCTATCTTTTACTCTGTTACTCCCCTTATCCTACTCCTACACTCCACTGACTGTACTCATTTGCTATGTAAACTTGTGATTCACTATCCTAACTCTCATTTGCATAAGATTGCCTACTAATGCTTAGTTACATCTCTTAGACTGAGCTTCCCCCCTTAGCAACCTCTACTCGGTGGCCATGTTGTCTTCAGCCTGCCATTCCCTTGCATTGTAAATTCATTTTAGCTATAAAATCCACATTTGTGGATCTTAATTATTAATTTTCTGCTTTTTAGGGTGCAGCGCGTTTGCGCGGCGCTGCGCTATGGTTAAACCCCAGAGATTGGGATAAAAAAAAAGTTATTTTATTTTTAATTTGCATCACTTCCCATTGCCAATGGCCATATTTTTGGCCATTGGCATGCTTCCTCCTGTAAATGCATGCTTTTTTTCCAGCTGACATGGCTCAGTTTTGCTATTTGCAGAACCATACTCAGTTATCAACGGAGTACATTTCTGCAAATAACACTACTCCTACTCGGACAGGTTCGGGTTTCCTGGATCGCAAATTTACCTCATTTGCATAGCTTTCACCTGCAATTGAGGTAATTTGCATATCCCAGCCCTGTCCGTGTAGGACTAGTTTGGAGAGCTCAGTTGCACGCCCCTACCGGCTGTTTTTGGTTCGCTCGGTGGACATGTTGGCTGCATGGAGTCTTACTCTACTCTAAGACTCCGTGCAAGTCTTCGTGAATCCAGCCCTTAGTTTAAGCATACTGGTTATAGATATATTATCTTTGAGACCTGGGGGGACCGTGGCATTCAATTTCAACTGCCAACTTAATTCCTTGGCTTCCAGTTCATCTTCACAAGATCTCCCTCTATAGTCCCTCAGAACACATTCTAACACAATAAAAATTAAAACATGGTTAGCGTTGGTACTAATGTGAAGTGTTTTAACTGCCAACATTATTATATAGGAAAGATAAAAAGAAAATTCAGGGAACGTCTGTATGAACATGGACATGATATTAGGAAGGGGGATATGAAAAATGCAATGGCTAGGCACATTAGTATCAACACTAACCATGTTTTTGTTTTTTTTTTTTTGTGTTGGAATGTGTTCCGAGGGACTATAGAGGGAGACCTTGGGAAGATGACCTGGAAGCCAAGGAATTAAGTGCAATTGAAATTGAATGCCATGGTCTACCCAGGTCTCAATGATAATATATCTATAACCAGTGTGCTTAAATTAAAATCTTATATTGTTTAAAGCTACGTCTCCATTTGTAGTATATAGGGTGTTTGTGTTTATGCCATTTTATTTGAATGCTGGGTATTTAATATTGTGCATTGCTTTAAAACACTGTGTGTGTTTTTTAATTAAGGGAAATAATATATTGGTTATATATTTAAGGGTGGGGTGTATATATATATATATATATATGTGGTGCTGTTCAGTCTTTGAATGATTCTGATGAATTATTTTTGAAAGCACTTAATCCTTGGAGCTGTGTGCTATTAAATTTTATTCAACCTTCTTCCTTCATTGTTTGGTTTACTATCCTGGTTGAACTGCTGCCTGCATCTTGAGTCTGATGAGCCACAAAGCATCATAGAAAATGATGAAGTCTACATCACATGGGTTCACCCATTATCAACAGTTCAAAAGACAGATGTAGTGGTCCATGAAAAGAAGACAAAAGTAGTATTGATCATTGAAACCGCCAAACCCAATGAATGCAGTGTCATGTGTACAGAGAGAGACAAAGTCACAAAATATCAGGATTTGCAAGCAGAAACGAGAGCAATGTGGAAGAAAGATAGCCAGACAGTTGCAATAGCGGTAGGAGAAATGGGTCTTATAAAAAAGAATCTACAATAGTATTTAGATATTCTACCAATACATGTAAATCCATATGAATTGCAGAGGGGGTCATTACTGTGGGTGCTGCATAAAGCACTTCTGGCTGACATCAAAGATTGAAACAATACTAATTTTATGAACTTTAATCGTACCTTTGACTTAGGAATGGGGTCCATTCATGGTATTAGAAACCCAAAAGATTTGGAGAAATTAAAAAAACAGTGAGCAATGGTGTGGATGTTGTAATTGGACTTGTTTATCCTGCAAAGTAGTTTTGACACCAAAGGTGTATGTACCACTGCTACCACAAGGTAGATATGTAAAGATATAGACTGCAAAGCATTTAGGAAACAGGTAGAAGTGAGCCCCAAAGTATATCCCAAGATGTCAGCATCACAACTGGCTAAGGAGTATGTAGCTAAAGGACAGTCCACTGCACCCCAGATGACTTCAAAGCTCAGTTGGCTTTAGAGAGAATGGTTCTAGAGATGAAATGCCCAGAGCTTGAGGCAGCTAAGATAACGAAGCAGCACAAGCATGAAGGGTGGATGCTAACCCTTCAGCAAAGACATGGCATGTGAGTAGGGGGGGGGTAAAGTTAAACTCATGACATTGTCAGTATCACATTACGCCCACTGTATAAACATGGGGTCTCTTTGATAAGTTTCATTTGAACATTTGAAAAGGTGTGCAATCAACACCAAACTGACCAGGGACAGTGGGTGAGGATTTTAATTCCTCTACTCATGTATCAAAATGACTGTTATAGTTAGAATTAAGTTAGAGTTAATTAATGTTTATTTGAATGTTTTAAACTAACTCTTGAGGCATAGAGAAAGAAATTCATACAGCACAGAAGAAAGGCAGATGACACTGTGAATGACTATAGTGTAGAAATAAGTACTTTAATAGGTAGGTTAGTGGCGGTTATATATCACACCACTTGAAAAACCAGCAAAGCTTTGGATGAGGAAGGAAGCTAGCACCCAGTACTCTAGAGAGGATATGTGAAATTGGATGCAAGACTGGAAGTGTGAAGGAGGAGGGGGAACCTCTCTAGTGAGTAGGACTGAATTGTACAAGAAGGAGGTACTTCGCACTACACACATTGGTGTAAGGATGCCCAGGGGGTGCAACCAAAGCCATCAGAATAAGTTCTACAGGCAAAGAGAGGCCTCCAGCTCTAGTACACACCTGAGTCTTAGAGCTGTTTTTATTGTAATCAAAAGGGGGATTAAAGGACCATGTCCACCAAGACATGATGGGGAAACAAAAGTCACAGGAAGTAACAAGAATGGTAGAACTGTGACAGTGTTTGGTTGTCTGGAGACAACTGTTTCACCAGCAAATGATCTTAGTAATGTAGTATCTTATACATGCAGCAGGGTACTGAGGCCATCATGTGGGGAATCTAGACAAAGCCCACACCTCCAACTAAGGCTGGTGATATGGCAATTTTTTTTGGGGGGGGGCTAGTTAGGAGCAGTAGCCTGAATCTGAGCCACAGTTGTTGAAATGGTTTTGGACTTTCTTTGGAAGGGGTTACTTCAATGGAGAAATTAGGTAGAAGTAACAAGCCTGAATCTGAAGCATCACTTTCAGAAGATGTGAGACTTACTACAGAGGGGGGACTGGAGAGGGTCATAAATAGAGGTGAGACAGGCTCAATCCTCATACTCTAAGATATAGAATCTTGGGGCAATAGACAAGGGGGCACCTAATCCTCATGAACAGGGGAAATATGTATATTGAGGTGCAGGATTATTGTACAGAGGACTGGCTACTGAAGTAGGGCAAGAGGGAAAACTAATACAGCAGCTGGTAGTACCAAGGATCTGTAGAAGGCCACTTCAAGCCATAGTCCATGATATTCCCTTTTCAAGACATACAGGTTTAAATTTGGACATAAGTGTACAAAATAGCTTATGTAAAATTACTCTTGGCCAGATATTACAAAATATGTGAAGGAAATATTACAAGACATGAGAAGTACCAGAGAGTTGACAAGGTAGGAAATAAAGTTAAATCTGCTTTAGCACCTTTTTCTTATTATTGAGGATCCATTTAAGGGAGCAGTTCTGGATATTATTGGGTCTGCTGATATCCCAAACTCCAGGGGTAAGAAGCATATTCTGGTGGTGGTAGATTAAGCTGCCAGATACTCTTGATGGTGGCTCTGTTCTGCCTTGTGGCAGGGAAGGTGACAAATGCCCTATCAGTATTTTTCAGCAATGTAGGATTCCCTTGAGAAATGCTGACAGGGGTATCAATTTCATGTCAGATCTGCTGGCCTGTTTGGAAAAGCGTTGTGAGATAAAGCATTTAAAGTCTTCCTCCTGCTACCCACAGACCAATGGTCTAGTGGAAAGGTTTAATCCCACACTAAAGTTCATGTTGACGACATTCAAAGAACAGTTCAAAAGGTGGAGGTGGGACAGGTACCTACCCTATTTCCAGTTTTCATACAGAGAGGTGCCCCAGGAATCCACAAAATTTTCACCCTTTGATGTATTGTAGGGTTATAGGGTAATGGGGACCCTGAATTTAATTTGTGATAAGTGGAAGGGCAACTGCCATTCTCCCAGGAATCTGTTGTGCAATATGTACTAAAATACAGGACCACTTTTAGGGAGCTCTTGGGGATGGCAAATCCCTCTGCATTCCATAAACACCTACTAATTATATATAACAACTCCAAGAGTGCACTACAGTGGGGAAAAGACAAGATTCCCCAGTCCCTGCCATTATGCAGAGATAAAAGCCAGTAATGTATGATCAGTTGACATTCATTCATCTAAAATGTGATTATATATAACCCTTTGTGTGTGTGTGTGTGTGTGTGTGTGTGTGAGACAGATACTGCTCTTATAGACCTTACGAGAAAAAACTGAGCAGATAATGTTATCTGGACTTCAACCTGTAAGCAGACATTCTGAGCGTTTAAAAACATCTTGAGTGGACCCATTATGCCAACTAGTCCTGATTACAATCAATAATTTATTGTGTAGATAGATACTTCAGACTCTAGGGTGGGTGTGCTGTACTTCACCAGGCTTCCTTAGAGGGAGCACAACTTCCCACAAGGTATCTCTGCTGCAGACTCTGGCCCAGGGAGGAATCTTATCCAGCTGTAGAAAAAGAGTGTTTGGACAATGTTTGGGTTCTACGAAACCTTCAACCCTACCTCTATGGCAAAAACATTCTGCATGGTTACAAATAACCCTTTAAGGTGGTTACACAGAGTGAGCTAGTAAAATAGGAAGCTCTTTAGATGGTGATTAGCACTGCAGTCCTATAACATGACTATGCAGCATAGACGTGGTACTGTTAATGCCAATGCATATGGTACGTCAAGAGAAGGAAAGGGTAATGTACTAATAGAGTGCATTCTTATCTTAAGCATTACTTTTGTTGGGGTCTTAAGAAAACTTCCTTGAGGTCTAGATGAGGGAGAAGATGTGATGTTTGAGAATAAATATGCAACCTTTGTCTGAGTCAGAATGCAACAGATTTCTAAGCCTTTTTAAAATGCCAGGTTTTAGTAATATAAAACAAAATGAGACCACAATAAATCATTTCAAAAGTTTTCCCACCTTTGATGTGACATATAACCTGTACAATTCAATTGAATAGCAACAAATCTGTTAGAGGAAAAAATATAAAATGTAAAAAATGTACAATAAGCTGATTGCATAAGTGTGCACATCCTTAAACTAATACAGTGTTGAAGCACCTTTTGATTTAATTATGACATTTAGTCTTCTTGGGTACACACCTGTCATCAATTAAAGAGACTCTGATTAACCCCAAATAAAGTTCAGCTGTCATAGTAGGATTTTCCGAACTTTTACTCAATTGGCTGCTACAGCAAAAGGCATGATTCACAGAGAGCTTACAAAGCATCAAAGGGATCTCATTGTTGAACGGTATCAGTCAGGAGAAGGGTACTACAAAAATTTCCGCAGCATTGGATATACCGTGGAACACAGTGAAGACTGTAGTCAAAAAGTGGAGAAAATATGGGACAGCAGTAACATTGCAAAGAATTGATGAAAAGACAAGACAAAAACTGGTCAGGGAGGCTTCCAAGAGACCGACAGCAACACTGAAGGAGCTGCAGGAATTTCTGGCAAGTACTGGTTGTGTACTACATGTGACAACAATCTCCCGTAGTCTCCATATGTCTGGGTTATGGGGTAGGGTTGCAAGATGGAAGCCTTTTCTTACAAAGAAAAACATCCAGGCCTGGCTAAAATTTGCAAAACAATACATCAAGTCTCCCAAAAGCATGTGGGAAAATGTGTTATGGTCTGAGACCAAGGTTGAACTTTTTGACCACAATTCCAAAAGGTACATTTGGCGCAAAAACAACACTTTGCATCACTAAAAGAATGGGTCTATATTAGATCAGCAAATGCTTAAAAAAGTGAATGCTGATCGATCGAACTTATGTAAGCGAAAGCTTACAATCTCGAACTGTCAGATTAGCAATTTTTTTCCCTAGGAAAAAAAATCGCTGATCCAAAGCACATACACACAACACAAGCACACCAAACAAACAGCAATCCACACACATACACCTAAAATCTGACACCTAACCCTACACTAAACTATACACCAACCACTAACTATCCACTTACCTTAACCCAAACCCTAAGGTCCGTCACTATCGCACACTCACCTCACCTGCTCCCTAACCTGCCCTAACCCTCACGTCCACACAATCACACACATACCTAACCCGTGCCCTAACCGTAACTCACCTAACCCGCCCTAACACTCACATCCACACAATCGCACACTTACCTGAATCCGACCCGTAACTTTCCACCACAGCACTGAAAATACAGAAGCAACAGAAACGGACAACCAAATTCTTTCCCTAGGAAAAAATTTGGGTTTCTGTTGCTTCGATACTTTAAACATTCGCTCACATAAGTTTGATCAATCAGCGTTCGCTTTTTTAAGCTTTTACTAATCTAATATAGACCCTAAAAGAACACCATCCCCACGGTGAAGCATGGTGGTGACAGTATCATGCTTTGGGGTTGATTTTCTTCAGCTGAAATTGGAGCTTTGGTCAAGGTGGAGGGAATTATGAACAGTTCCAAATACCAGTCACCTTTGGCCCAAAACCTTCAGGTGTCTGCTAGAAAGCTGAAGAGGAATTTCACCTTTCAACACAACAATAACCCCAAGCATACTTCCATATTAAGAAAAGAATGGCTTCACCAGAAGAAAATTAAAGTTTTGGAATGGCCCAGCCAGAGCCCAGACCTAAATCCAATAGAAAATCTGTGGGGTGACCTGAAGAGGGCTGTGCACAAGAGATACCCTCACAATATGACAGATGCTTTTGCAAGGAAGAGTGGGCAAATATTGCCAAGTCAAGATGTACCATGCTGATAGACTCCTACCCAAGAAGACTGAATGCTGTAATTAAATCAAAAGGTGATTCAACAACATATTAGTTTAAGGGTGTGCAGACTTATTCAACCAGCTTATTGTACATTTTTTATTTTTTTATATTTTTCCCCTAACAGATTTGTTTGTTTTTCAATTGAATTGTACAGTTTATAGGTCACATTAAAGGTGGGAAAAGGTTTGAAATGATTTATTGTGGTCTAATTTTTTATATCACAAAAAACTGGCATTTTAACAGGGGTGTGTAAACTTTGTGTGTGTGATTTATCTACAAAATATGTTTCACGGTGCCATGGTAATAAATATATATATATATATATATGTAGGCCTGACCTTTTTCTAAGCAGCATTAAAAGTATATGATGTTGTAACTGAAGATTTAATTTCACTTCCTTCGGCAGGGGAGTAAAGCAATTATATCTTGTATATGAAAATGCAGTTATTCTGCCTTTTGATTACATCTGTGGCTATGCACAGGCCAGGGACATACCTCTTAACCTCTGAGCACAAGCAAACTGGACAAAGCCTAAAATAATAGAGGAACAAAGACCAAGAAATAGGGAGAACTTTTAAATATTGCTCTCAAACTCAGAAAGTTGCTGGAATAACAAGATTTGTGAAAGATTGTATTATCTGAAGGATATGAAGTTTGAAACTCAAATGTATTTATTATTTAGTGACTTTAATCATGACTGATTTGCCGGAAACCAACAGATTTTATGAGGAAAAGACAAAAAACGCAAAGCCAAAATCTGGACAGTCTTTACAGCTGAAAGGTATAGCCAGGCAGCCAATGACTCTAAACGAGCCATTAGACAATTCTGTTAAGTTAAAAGCTAGCAATGAACAAGCAAACTCATTAATATGTAATGAGAAACTTTCTTCAGTTGCATATGTATTGTGAATGAAAATATTAAAAAAAAAAAAAAAATGCTGAGAAAGAGAACTACTCTGCAGCCTGTGACGTACGAGTTGTTTGATGAATGGTGTCTCTTTGGCTAGAAATTAAAATAATTTACCTTAACAGTCAGTAATTATTTTAGATAAGAAATATCTAAGGAAAAAAAAAACTAGTGCATCCTGATATTCTACATCCAAATCACTTCACATTGGCATGGGCAAGATACACTTAGACGCACATAAAATGAAAAAGGCACTGCCCTTTTCACCACTGTTATTTTTACCCCTTCTCACCAGTAGACTCCACACTATAAATGTACATAAACAGATTATTAAAAACAAGTGCAGATTGTGTTTTCTATATATTGTGAGTTTTGAATCAAAGGAACTTCATCCAGGCTATCACAGTTTCAAAATGATTAATTTCTGTTTCTTTGTGCAATTCCACATCTTTCTGTATATTTATCTGTTAACTGTGCTGCTTAACTCCTCCTTTTCTAAGTGTTTTTTATTCACTTTTTCAAAATGTGTGTCTGGTTACCTTTGATTTACTTATTAATTGATAAGAAGGTATTTTTTGCTAAATAGTGAAAAGCTGCTGACATCCATTTCTAACTGGCCAGACTGCTGCTGAATGACAGATTGAAATTTGTGTCGATTATTTCACTTATCAAGGGTGAAATTTAGCTAGTATGTTCCCAGCATGGTAAACTTGGTTTGTTGCATCTTACTGTCATGATTCAGAACAGAGGGTTGCAGTGTAAGTGTGTGTGTTTATGTAAGAATTTATTTGAAGTACAGTTACCATGGGCAAGGAAGCACTGGAAGGTATTGAAACTCAGGGAAAGTGGAATTAGGCCAAAGACTGCTTGGCTGGGTCACAGTGTTCAGTTTGAAGTTTGCTGCTGGTTGTGGCCGATATGAACCCATACACAGGGCAACAGTACACATTCTCTGCATGTTCGTATGGCCAGATTGCACTTAGGAAGCGGTTTAGTGATTCATAATTCTGCGACTTTTTTTGATTTGCTTAGTGACAGTGATGTGACTCGAGAAAGTATACCTCTGGTGGCTATTAGATTTAAAATTATACAATGTTAAATTAAAAGATTAGGTTTAATTGTGAGTAGTGGAGCAGGTCTCAACAGCATAGCCCCTGTCCACTATATTTTTCTTCATGGTCTCATTATTTATTTTTTGTGGATTACTACCTAAACTATCGAAAAGTGATTAAAATGAGAGATCTCATCTAATTCAATCATTATATTATTTACAACGATGTTCTCCGGGTATGGAATTCCATATATCCTTATCTCAGACAATGATCTCTAGTTTGTGTATCAAGTCTTTCAGAAATTTGCACTAGAATAAGAGTTCTGACACACTACTACCAGTACCAACGGCCAAGTAGGAAGAGTAATTCAGATTTTGAAGAACATGATGAGAAACTTGTGCTAGCACAAAGTAAAACTGTTCAGCTATTTCCTACACACTTACTGGTAGAAAGAAGACTGAAGAGAAAATTGCAAGTGTTTTTGGTGTTACTTTTTGCCTGAAGCTATACTATATGTAAAGGAATGTGGCATAATTATAAGACATGCTGTGATAATCCATGTGGTAGGGGAGACTTATACTTGCTATTTGTAAACAGTAAACATTTAGTTTACTACAGATGTGTTTTGTAAATAGTAACATTTATTTTTTAAATGCTGTGGGTGTTAATTGTATTTCATGTGACACGCATTGTCATAAGCATTAATTTCTATTGTAAAAACTAAAGTGGAGGGCTGTAATATATGCATACAGTTAGTACCGCAAAGTATCTAAATACTCATAATGCAAGTACTTGCAGTATGTCACATAATCTTCTGCCTTTAGGCAATTTTCTGTCATGTTAGCTAACTGTTGAGATGAACCCATATGGCTCCTGTATGTTTCTTTAGTGGTTTGCAGTAGTACAAACAAAAACTCAAAATAGGCCAGGTACAGCCTGATATTCTGCTTCCAAATCACTTCACAGTCATAGGTACAGCAAGATACACATATAAAGGTAAAAAAAAAAAAAGGCACTGCCGTTTTTTCTACTGCTATTTTTTAACCCTTCTCACCAGTACAGACTCCACTTCAGGCACTATAAATGTACACAGTGCAGTGCTGGACACAGAGAGACTCTTAAAAAAAAAACAGGTGCAGGCTACATTATCATATATAGTTAGGCCTTGATCAAACATACTTCATCAGGCTATCACAAGCCTATCAGGACCCAGAGCTTGGGTTATGTCAATAGCTACCATCTTGCCAGAGGTACCAGTTGTATATTTCCTGTCAGCTCCTTCCATCTATTAACCCTTTAGACTGAAGTAAATCTGGCTTGAAATGAAATTAGGTAATTAGTTCTGACTGGGGATCCTGCAGACATCTTTATCTTACTACACATCTATCCATCTGCCCTCCTGCAGACATCTTTATCTTACTACACATCTATCCATCTGCCCTCCTGCAGACATCTTTATCTTACTACACATTTATCCATCTGCCCTCTATCTGTAGCATTTATTTTTTGGTCTTCTTGCATAATTTAAACTTATGGGATTTCATCAGCAGACAGCCAGTCACACCCAAAGATTCTTAAACAACCTGCTATGTAATAGTAACACTTTTCACATTCTATTGCAGTTGTCTATTAACCTAATAGAAGTCCTCAGCATTATCCCTGACATTTAGTAAAACTGAAATGTAACTCTGTGGAATATAATGATTTTTTGGATCCATCTCTTTTCGTTTTTTTTTTTTTTTTTTTTTTTAATATACAAATTTTTCTATCTTGTATGTGATAGTTAACATTTGCTGTTTTGTCTTGTATTGTATTGTATGACTTCTTGCAAGATTTGTTAATTGTACAGTGTTTCATCCTGGGCCTCCACTGAAAAAGGGCCTGTCATGGCCCAATTGGAGTTTCCTAGTAAATACGCAAATGAATAAATAAATCTTCAATACAGAGATATCCTCTTTTTTTTTTTTTGTGTCTGTTAGTGATTGGTACCAGTGCAAAAAGGTAACTCAAACATACTACAAGAAGCTTTCTATTGTCTGTTTACTCTGTGTAACCACTTTAATAAGTTGTGGTTTGTAACCATAGTGAACTTTCCGTCATACAGGCAGGGCTGAAGATTTTCTAGCTCGTAAACTGTGAGCAAAAAAGAAGTTATGTATTCACCATAACATTCCATCTGTATTGTCGATTTTTTCATCTCTCCTCACATGTGGGTTGCGGATCCAATGTACTTGGTCACTACTAAGCTTGGGGCAACCAAATAAGCTCTTGGATACCTCCCCTTACCCATAATGCATCTCTCCCTGTTACCTCAGATCTTGCTTACAATAATCATTACTAGGAAAAAATAAAGAAATAGAATTTAATTCTGAAAAAGTGTTGAGGAAACCACTTCCGAAGTATTAGAGATAATTAAACACAATCTGCAGAAGGCTTGCTTCCTGCTCAACCAGGAAAAATTATTGGCAGGGGATGTGAGGAGAGATGAAAAAATCGACAATACAGATGGAATATTATGGTGAGTACATAACTTTTTTTATCAGATAGTCAATTTTTCATCTCATCCTCACATATGGGACAGTCCCCAGCTTCCTATATCTTGGGCAGACTTATGGAAGGATGTTCCTCAGAACCATTGAGCCAAAGGAGGTCCTTCCCCAGGAGACCAAATCCGAGTTATAGTGAGAGATAAAGGTATGATGATTGGACCATGTGACTGCTGCACAAATCTCATCCTTGGAGGCATTAGTCTGAAACACAGCGGATGTGGCCATAACCCAAGTGGAATGAGCTCAAATAGGTTTGGAAGGATTCATGCCTTTTGAGGTGTAAATATAAGAAATGCAATCAGAAAGCCATCTTGGTAAGGTAACCTTGGAGACTGGTAGACCTTTTCTAGGACCTGCAAAGGCAATGAATAATTGATTTGCTTTCCGTAACTCTCTAGTTCTATGCAAATAGAATCATAACTGTATGCACATCCAGCAAATGTAGAACATATTCACCCTTGTTGCTGAAGTTGGGAAAGAAAACAAGCAAATGTATGATCTGATTAATATTGGTTTGAGAGACAACTTTGGGTAGAAAGGAGGGGTTGGGTACAGAGACAGACTCTGTCTTTATGGAAAATCAAGTATGAGATTGAGATGATAGAGCTTGAATATCTGATATCCTTCTTGCAGATGTAATAGCCACTAGAAAAATAGTTTCCCAAGAGAAACGTAATATCACAAATTGCTGCCAGTTCAAAAGGGGGGGGGGTCGAACAATTAAACACAGTACTAAACTGAGGTCCCAAGGAGGGGAGGGATCCCTGTGAGGAGGTCTTAGCAATAAGGTTCCCTTCAAGAAGGCTTTGCAAAGTTTGTGAGAAATGAGAGATGTTATCTTCCCAATATGAAAGTCTGAAATGGCTGCTAATTATACTTTAATCATAGAGGCAGCTGCTCCTTCATTAAAAAGCTGGGCTAAAAATTCTAAAACAGAGTGAATAGGGGCAGTAAGGGGTCTATATTGTCCTGCTGGGCCCAAATTACTAACCTCTTCCATTTACTCTTATAAAGTTTTTGAGCAAATTATTTATGAAATGACATAAAAATATGTCTTACTGAAGAGGAGAGCAAGAGTTGTCTAGCAATTAACAGAAGTGAAGGAACCAAGCTGTTAGCTTCAGTTTGTGAAGATTGGGATGAGTTATTCCTGTCAGGTGTGACAGCAGATCTGGAATTGGCTCCAGCATCCAAGGTTCCTTCTATAGATGAGGCCAAAGGTAGGGAAACCAAATTTGTTGTGGCCAATATTGAGCAATGAGGATTACTGTTCTCTTCACCCTCCTTGCTTAATGAATGAACTTGGGGAAGAAGGGAGTTGGGGGAAAGATAAGTAGACAGGGAGGCCAATCGTTTATGAGAGCATCCCTCAGGGATTCCCCTGATGGGGGAGATCAGGGCAAAGTAGCTGTTGCATTTGTTGTTTAGGGGAGAAGCAAAAAGATCACAGCAAGGCTGGCCCCATTTGTGGAAAATGTCTTCTGCTACCTTATGGTTGAGGGACCACTCTTGGGGTATAAGAATGGATCTGCTCAACTTGTCCACTATCACAATGGATGTCCCCAGAAAGAGCATTGCTATGAGAAAGCAGTTGGATGAGATCTCCCATTACCACATTCTGAGGGCTTCTCGACATAGAGGGTATGACCTGGTTCCCCCCATGTGTGTTTATGTACCAGATCACTGACATGTTGTCTGATTGAATTGCCACTGTCCCCAGAGGAAGAGCAGTCTGGAATGCTTTTAATATCAGAAGCATTGCCCTCTTCTCCAGGACACTGATGTGCAGATTTACCTTGTCTGCAGACCAGGTCCCTTGGACTGTCTTCCCCAGAAAATGCCCCACCCACCCTGTCTGGGAAGCATCCTTGGTCACTATGGCCTGTGGTTGAGGGGGAACAAAGATCACCCTTGTGTCAACTGTTCTGACTGAATTCACCATGTGTTTGTTATGAGAATCTGGCGAGACATTGAATGATGGATAACTGACAATTGGGCAGCTAGTAGCCACTGTAGTATCCTCATGTGAAATCTGGCTAATCGAACATAATTTCTGCTGCCATTGAGCCTAAGGCTTGTAGGACATGATGAGCAGCCACCTTCCTGTCTTGAATTAGCCTGTGCATTTGATGCCTGATTGCAAAACGTCCCCCCTCTAGAATGTTGGCAATCTGAGTAGTATCCAATACCACTCCAATGAACTCTAGTGTTTGTGAAGGTTCCAGCTGTGATTTTTGGTAATTTATCATTATCCCTAGTTCTTTGCAGATTTGAAGAAGAGTCTCTTGCATTTATCAGTAGATACCTGGTCAGGGAAGATATGAGCCAGTCATCAAAATAAGGAAACACTCAGAATCCTTGTTGTTTCATGTGAGCCGCAACCAGTGCCATGCATTTGGGGAACACTCTGGGGGTGTCAGTGAGACCAAAGGGCAGTTGCTCTGAATTGGTAGCAACTGGCTCCCAGCCAGAAGCATAGGTATCTTCTGGAGCACCTGTCCATTTTTATATGGTAGTATGCATCCTGAAGATCTGTTGAGCACATCCAATCATCCTTTTCCAGAGGGAAGTATGGACTGAACTGCGAACATTCAGAACTTGCTGCGTCGAACCAACTTGTTTAATCTGTTGAGACCAGAATTGGTTTCCAGTCCCCTGTTTTCTTTCGAACTAAGAACCTTCAAGTAAGTTCAGAATCCTCTCTGGTCTCTGGGGATCTCTTGGATGACCCTTTTTTTCTAGCAGTTTTTGAATTTGTCTGTGCCTTTTGACTGGGTGGAATGTCTGGGATTCTTCTGTTTGAAGGGGGGGTATTCGATAACCCCTTGATTTTATCCTCTGCACCCACAATCGGAAGTTATGTTTTGCCAGGCTCTCCAGTACAGGGATAGTTGACCCCGACTGCCTCCAGAGGGGGACAATCAGGTCTACTTTCAGAAGCACTGGAATGGTTTCATGAAAAAAGATTCTTGGATCCCTGGTTCTGTGGGCCTCCTCTGCCACAACGGCAGTGTCTTCCATTATTATTCCCCCCTCTGCCTCTGGGGCAAAATCTCCATATATGTCCTGGTAAGAACCCTGAGACTTTTTGAACCATATTTTTCTGCATCCCCTCTGACCTTTTAGATAGGGTCCCTGAGGGGCAGAGAAACATATGCCCATGGCAGACAGAATTTTACCTTCTTTCTCACACCTGGATAGCGTACCTTTAACTTTGAGGCCAAAAAGAGAAGAGCCATCAAAGGGGGCATTGGCAGACAAAGACTTAATAGGCTCTGCAAAATCACATAGGTGTATCCATGCCTCCTCACAGAGATGCCAGAACCCGTCACCCTAGTCGCTCCTTTGGCTGCATGTGCAATGAGCCTCATGGAAGAGTAAGCTATAGAGTGTAGGGTCACTAGCTGGGAAGCTACCTTTTCCTATGCCCACTCAGCTACTGCTCCTTCAAGTGTTTCCAATAACTCCTTAATCAGATCCCTTTGCAATCTTGTGAAATGAGAAAGATAATTCAGTAATCTTAGGGCAAAAGTTACTGAAGATAAAACTTGCTTCCCACATTTATCCATCATCTTAGAATGTTTATTAGTATGATGGATATTGGAGTTCTCCTCTGAAAGTTCCTTTTTGGTTGCTGCTGCTACAACCATGGAATCTACTGCAGCCCCATTTGCCCAGAAGGTCTTATCAGATGGGGCAGTAATTATTTTGTTCAGTCTCTGGGGAAACGGGCTGGATGGAGTCCACGCCCACTGAGAGATCAGATATATGAGCTCAGCAGTGGGCGGAGTCACCCAAGAGGAAGATGGGGGAGAACCAAAAGCCACCAGGTACACAGACTCCTTAGGTGAAGGATTACTGGACTGCCAGCCACCTCTCTGTTTCAGCATTTCCAGAATCTCCCCAAAGGAAACATCCTAAGGAGGTGACCATGGGGATCCTTCTCCCTCATTGAGGTCAGTCTCTTCAGTGCAGATCCTCCATGGAGTCCAAATGCTTCCTCTTGCAAAATCTCTTCCTAGAGACCTCTTCATTTGGGGTATTCTGGGGCAGCATCAGAAGAGACAGGGGTACCCCATTGGGTATCCTGGTGTCTGAGCTCCTGCTATCCCAGTGGAATGTCCTGGTCAGAAGAGGTGTGCAGGGAATCTTGACAGGACTGAGGATCCGATGGAGCAGATGACCTTTTACGTGTGATGGCAGCTATAGCCCTCTCCAAAGCCCCCAAAGCTGACTCTTCTTGAGGGAAGGAGGACTCTAGCTCCAACAAGCCATGCTTGCGGGGGAAGGCCTCCTCCAACCCAGTAGACAGCTGGCCTGGGGTAGAAGTTGGAGCTGAGCTCACCTGTGCAGAAGCCCCATGATGCATCAAATGCTCAGACAGCCTGGGAGTCTAGCGCACTCGAGGACTACAAGGTTCACTACAGTTCTGGGAGCTGTCTGGCTCTGAAAAGGCTGAGCTTAGAGCATAGGCCTTTTCTAAAGAAAGAGATGCCTTCAGATCTGACCTGAAAGGCACCAGGCCTATCAGATCTGAGGGCTCAGAAGCCTGCTCTGAAGTAGGAGTAAGAGGGAGAAGTTGTAGACTTGGACAGCCATGGAACAATGTGGTTCAGGGCTGAGGGAGACTTAGTAATGCCCAGCACCCACAAGATCTTCTGCACCAAATGCTCCATGTTGTCCTCGGTAAGACTCCTGCTTGATCGGATAGAGGATACAGAGAGGGATTTAGGCTAGACAAGAAGGGATACAGTACTTTAAAAGGGACTAGGTCTAAAGTAGGGGAGTACCAGGTCCTTGGGAGTGCCATAATAAAGTACTTTTATTAGGATCTGATACCAACAGATCTAATCTAGCCTTACCAAATAGAGCCAGAGCTGAAGATACCGAATCCAGTATGGTACTGGTCGCCTCCGACTAAGACATGGGTTCAGTAGATTTTGAAGTCTTTGCTTTCAGCTACAATGAATCTGATGGAGCCAAGAAAGGTCTCTTCTTACCCTTGTTAGTACTTTTTGAAGACGGGAAAAAACAGGGCTGGAATGAGCTGATTTTGACGTAGGAGTCAAGGACTTGAGTTGACTACCAGAAATGGCTTCTTCAAAAGCCGAGTGAAGCATTCCCCATAAAATGAGCTTGTTCTTTCAAGTAATACGATTAAAAGAATGACAGATGGCACAGTCTTCCTGTAAGTGGAAAGGCTCTAAACAACAGACTTTCATGGAGTGTGATTCACTAAAGGGTATTTTAAGTCCGCACTTTGTGCATTTTTTTAAAACCTGCAGGTTTATCTTGTTTATCCACAATGGGTTTCACAAAAAAAAAAAAAAACAATACGGATAACAAGAAACAACAATCACAGTGTGCTACTATAACCCCAGAAAGATAAAGAAAAAATACATATGGGTCTACTACAGATGATCAAATTCTTAAAACATTGACTTTCATATGGCCGAGACTATATGATCGACATTTCAAAAGTTTGAACACCTGGAAAAAAAATAACAAAAAAAAATTCCTGGATGTTTTTGCAGGGGGAAAGCCCCCTGTGCCCCCCCCACCCCCTGCTATTTAAATATACCAACTCCAAGAAAACACCACAGCGAGGAAAAGGGAAATTTTCCCATTCGGTGCTGAACAGAGATCTCTGTTCAGACCGTTCGAAGTTTTAAAACTTCGATCATATGGTCTTGGCCATATGAAAGTCAAAGTTTTAAAATTTTGATTATCTGTAGGGGACCTATACATTTATTTATTTTTTTTTTTTTGGAACAGAGAAGAGGAAAAAGGGGGTAAACTACTAACAGTAGTAGTAAAGGCTACCTAAAAAGGTAAAACGGAAGAGGAATAACCTATGAAAAGACAGTTACTAGAGGGAGACGGAGGGAGAGAAGATTAAGTAACCTAATAAAAATGCGGCTACTGTGGAAAAACAGGTTTTACAGACAAGGGGAGCTAGAATAAGCTAAAAATACAAGAATGAGAAAATAAGACTGGTAGAGAGAACAAAAAAGTTATGAAAATAGCCTGGTAATCTAAGAGCTCAATGGAAGGACCACATCTTTGCGAAGCGGCAAATGAAATCTGAGGTAACAGGGAGAGAGGGATTGTGGGTAAGGGGAGGTATCCAAGAGCTTATTTGGTTGCCACTAGCTTAGTAACGTCCGAGTTGGATCCGATGCATTGGATCTGGAACCCATATGCGAGCACGAGATGAAAAATTATCAATATCAGATCATTCTTTCTACAACTGCTTAGCATTTCCCCATAGGCCAAAGTTTGCAGATGAGATACAATATGTGGTGGTGTACTTCTTCTAAGGAAGCTTTACACAGGGCCTACTTGAAGCTGCACCTACTTTATCTCCTCTTGCAGCTTTTTTTTTACTAGGTCATCCCTGTGGTCAGGGTGTTTAATGTCTGCTCTTCAGATGTGGACTTTATTCCAGTCACCACTCAAGACTCATTTAGCTGTTTAGCATTTCTCCAACATTTGCTTCTCTTTTGCTTCAGGTGTTAGCATCCTATCACTTCAGCCTTGCTGGTATTACCCATTTGTTGAAAACACCACTGAAATTGACCCAAATGATGGTGCCAGCTTCTGCATAGTTACAACTGGCACCTACTGTTCCTTTAAAGATTTGCTTAGGGATCATCATTCATGAAGGAAGTTAGTAGTTATTTTCTGTTTCTTTCCTCAGTTTCCTTTCTCCTCTCCTCTTACTATAAGTGAAAGAAGCATGTGAAGTGGAACCATGGACTCAATTCTAAGTATAAAGTTATGCATCCCCTCTCTGTACAGCTCCCCACAGCTTAATAATTCAGACAAACAGTCAGAACCTTCATCTATTATGTCCTCCATGGCGGAGGACACCATCATTTTGGCAAAATGAAACTCCTTTACCAATGGCGGATCAAGGATTTTGCAAAAGTAGGGGGTGCAGTCTGGAAAGTTGATGAGTGAGGTGGGGAGGTGGAAAAGCAGAACATTGGGGAATGGGAATGTAAAAGGCTACCAGACAAAAAAAAGGGACACAATAGGCCATGCCAGGTGGGCAAAGTAAAAAAAGACCCACAATAATAGCATACATTGATATTTCATCAGCAGTCTGACAGGTGCCTACATCTAGGATGATGTGAGGGAAAGAAATGGTAGATCTGCAGGAAGCTGGATTTAAGCAGAAGGTCACCACCCAAAAAAACACTTTTAACCTAATGTTCACTGGTTCAGATGGAAGGGAGTGGAAGCAGGAGAGCCATTGAGCAACAGTAATCATGCCAAAAGTGTGGTCCATGTCTCCCACTCTGGGGGACTCAGGGGAGATGGATCACAGTCTGGGCCATAATCACTGCTCTTGGAGAGAGATGGTTAAAACTGTGGCCCATGATTCTTACATTGGGGGGGGAAATAGGCCAGAGTATGGTGCATGATCCTTGCACTAGGAGTGAGCTAGGCCACAGTTTGGGTCATAATTCTGACACTAAGTGTCATATGGGCCACGTGGACTGAGACCTGGCACTACAGAAGGCAGAATTTTTAAATCTGTTAGGCAGCGCAGTAAGAATTAATTTTAAAAAAAGTTGCAGGAATGAACAACAGTAGAAAAGCTGTGTGAATGCATTAAAGAGAGAGGATATAATACTTTTATCAGAAAAAGAAGGAAGTCTAGAAGGTGGACACAACTGGCTTGGGTGAAAGTGGAGGTAATGGAACTTGTACGTGGAAAATAGGAATGCAAAGAGAAAAAGTCTGGATGGAGGATGGGTAAAAAAAAAAAAAAAAGGTTTGTGAGGATGTGGAAGTAAAAAAAAATCAGTTGTTATTCCCATGAGTCAAGGCAGCTCAAGAGAAGGATGCAGATGAGTGAAAAAATGTGTCATATAAACAAAGGAATTAAACTACTGGAGGGGATCAGGCCAAAACTAGTGACTGATGGTCTTCTGTCCAGTAACTAATGAGAAACAGAACAGAAGAGAGATGGAATTCAAAATGCATACTGAATATGGACAGGAAACAAAAGTTATATACTTACCATACATGTAGATCTAAAAGGCAGGGCTATCCTCTATAACATGAGCATTAGGCCAGGGTTAGGACTGCTCAACAGGTAAACCTGATGGGTTGGGACACTGGATAATGGAAGATGTTGGAACTGGCCATGTCAAGAATGGAATTTTGTATCCTGTGGAGATGAAAGTTCTGTTCAAATTGTCAGGGGTGAAGGATTCCCATGCAGATAAATGGAGGAAAAGGCAGCCCCTGATTTCCTCCAGAGACAAAGACAGGCAAACCACAGTGATGGTATTCTCCAATAATATTTTGGCTGTGACAGCTCAAAGATTGCTGAGGATCCCTGCCATTGGGTCAACGATACTTCTGGAAATTACCCATGTCACTGAGTCTTCAGGACTTGCTGCTGATTTCTCTGCTACAAGTCATGCCTGAGTGACATCTGGCCATGGCTCATCTGCATCCTAGAAAAAGAATATTCAGGCAGCTGAAATATAATGTTTACACCAGTGAGGATTTTGCTCATCTTCTATATCTTTTTGTGGGTTCCTTGACCTCTGGCCCAAAGATACAGATGCCTTTAATATGACTACCATAAAAGTCACCTTAAAGTCCTCTACAAAATCTTTTAACTGAATCCATGCAATCCACTGCATAGCAATATCAGATCCCTTCACTCCCGACTGATTGTTGTGATGGATTATACTGAAAGTGCATCATAATGAAAGTCAGGGGCAATGTAACTGAATTCTGGATTGTAGCTTTTCTTTATATGGCCCATCTGGTCACAGTCTGCTGCATTTCACTGGAGTTTCACAATTAAAATTCACAGTGTGTGAAGCAGTTTAGTACCTTTATGGTAAAATTATAGAATGCATAAACCTGCTTCCTTAGCCTGTCCATCACTCTATACTCTGTCTGTTGTTTAGACATCTGGATTTTGGGGTGTCAGAGTCTTCCATAGGATGAGTTTGAGATGGAAACATGTTTTTGGGAGATGGGCGAAACCCCACAGAAACACAGGGAAAATATGTAAACTCCATACAGGCATAGGACAGAGGTCAGGACTGAACCTTGTACCTTGTGCATGGAAGGCAAAGACCTTAACCGTTATGCCAACAGGATAAGTACACCAGAAAACAACCATGGTTGCAGATTTAATTAATGCTTTGTTTTCACATCTTGCAAGAGATCTAATAGTTTTATCTTTGTTTTACTTATTTAATAGCTTACTATCTGAGCGTCCACTGAAAAGGGAACTGTGTCCAGTCGGACTTTCCCAGTAAACAAATGTAAAATAAATAAGAAGTTAGGTGGTTATCTTGTTGCCAAGTTCTATTAACATTTTATGAACTAAAAGGGGAAGTTCTCATTTTTTAGACAACTCCACAATCTCAGTTAGCTGATTTTCTCCGTGATGAGCTTTGATGCAATAAGGTTGCATTTCTTTTTGATTTGTTTCAGTCTTTGAACACACTTAATAAAAGTATGCAAGGAGATTGTGAAAATATTCTTATTTCCACCGACAGCATTAATGCTATCAAAGAAAAACTAATGCTTTGGAAAGAAAGAATCAAAAGAGAAATTGCAGTAGAAATGTCTGAGCTAACAAAAAGGTGGAAACTGGATGGAAGTCTTACAGATCTAATTTTACAGACTTAAAGATTACTTGGTATAAATACTGAAAAATATTTTCCCCTCAGTGGACATAACATCCTTGGAATGGCTAAGAGATGCATGTCTTAAATGCGTGAAACTGGCACATTTAGATATTCCAGAAGAGGGCGAGCTAACAGAAATAAATGAGACGAGGATTAAAACTTAAACATTCAACAACAGATACTACTTCAGTTTGGTCATCTTGTAAAAGTGAATTTCCCAATTTTACAAAAAAAGCAATAGAAACACTTCTTCCTTTCTCCATGTCGTGTTTGTGCAGATCAAGCTTATCTGCAATGAATAATATTAAGAACAAAAAATAGATTGCGGTTGGAAACTATGGAAGAAGATTTAAGAGTATGCCTGTCCAAAAATTCAGCTTCACACAAAAAACATTCTAAAACAACATCAAGCTCAGATACCTCATTAAATATTAAATGCAAATAAAAAAAAAGAGGAAAATATTTCATAAATCAATCAAAATTATACATATTTTTTTGTCAGGCAAAAATATATACAATTTTTTGGTGTGCCGCAAGATTTTTGCAGTTACTTTGTGTGCCATGAGATGAAAAAGGTTGAAAATCTCTGCCTTAAGATATTGTAGCAGCATGTGTGAAAACACAGCAACATCCAGTCAGGTGCAAATCACTGGGGGTGCATTTGGCATAATAGTTAAGGTCTTCACCTCACAGACACAAAGTACTGGGTTTGATTCTGATCTCAGCTTATGAGCTAGACTTAAAATTACCCTTCAGGACAACTTGCCTAATATTCTCCTATGATCTAATGAACCTGGTGTAGCTGTACTAATGGAGGTACATAATTTTTATCTAGCACACAGCATATTTACAGACATTACCAGTAGTTTGGTTGCCCATGCCGTCACAGTTCTTTTCTACAGCATACCTGACATATGCATTATGATAACCTAGCAAAGAGCCCATATCATCACCCCAACAATACCCCCAGCAAATTTAAGTAATTTAAATAATGATTTATGTGAAACCTGCAAAGTTAATTTAAGTAAATAATTTTATGTGCACCTGTGAAGTTCAGTTAATTAAAAAAGAACGTAGCAAGTTAAAAAACTACATGTTATGAAAAAAATGTCCTGAAAAGCAAATAGTCAAGTTACATGTAATGCATAAAAACAAATTAACTACTGTAGCATTTCATAAAGGACAGTAACACAAAATCTACTTTAATGTTTGATCAGTCTAATATGCAAAGCCATGGAAAGACATATTAGGAAAGAGAAAACCTCCAAGCACTGATCCCATTTCTGTTTGGATTTTTCAAGGGCAGGTCATGCTTACTCAATCTGATGATCTTTTTTGAAAAGGTCACCAAAGCAATGGATGAAGGTAAAATGGTAGACACTGCATAATGACTTAGCCAAAGCTTTTGACACAATCCCCCATTCACGCATTGTAGAAAAGTGAAATAAATTCCTATGTCATCCACTGGATTGCCACCTGGCTCACAAATAGGATGTAAAGAAACAAAGTAGGGAAGGTTTACTCCACAATGAGATGTGCCACCAGTGGCGTCCCCCAGGGTTTTGTGTTGGGAGCTTTCCTGTTCAGCATCTACTCCTCTGAAGTTAAAGCCAGTACACCAAAGGGCTCTGTCTGACTAAGTTTGCACATGACTGCAAGTTAGGAGCAGTCACTGAATTCCCCAAATTACATAGCCATCCTGCAGGAAGGTTTGTCCCAAAGAAATAACTGGTGCCAGAATCATGGACCAAAATGAAATGCCAATAACTGCATTATTGTATCCTTTGGGATGTCATCTACCTCAGGAAGCAACCACAATGACAATATGACAATAAGACCCTAAGAGTAGACTCGGTTGTTTGGGATTTGTGAAATTATCTGGACAGTGACCTAAATTTTGACCAATGTGTCTAACAATGCAAGAAAATCCTTCTATATTGCACGGCTTATAAAGAAAAGGACTATGTCTAGATCTAGGGCTGTTATTGCCCCCCTTTTCTCAGCCATCAGGCCAGTCATTGAGCATAATGCCCCCTTTGGCCTGTATCTGTCCAGACAAATGCAACAACTGGAATGGCCACAGAGACACCTTAGTAAAAGGATACATGGCCTAAACAATATGCCCTAGAGGGACTGACTTAGTCTGCCATTTGCTTTCTTCCACTGACTGCCACCCATAGCTCTCAACCCCTCATCTCTAAAATGTAGAACATAATGTGACAATATGGATCAAAAGGTGACATTTGGAACATTTACCAACAACTTCATCTAGGATGCTCATAGCATGATAAATAAAATTACTGTTTCCTCTGATTAACTAACTTGATTCAGTATTATATCCCATGGCAATTTGTTAAAAAAATCATAACAGTGAATATAACACAGACCCATTCAATGTGGAACACAGAATGTTAACACTCAACTCACAAACGGAGGAACATTCCTCATAATGAGATTCAGTGAGAACTATGCTGCCTTTCCATCTCCAGACAGCCAGCCACTCCAGCCATCAGCTGTGATCACCAACTGTAGCAAAACAGACCTAGAAATATATTTCAAGTTGCTACTTCAGGGCTGAAGGTACTACTGCAAAGAACATCCCATAGCACTCAACTTTTAGTTCAAGTATAAGAGACAAAGCCAAAAATACTGAGAGACAAAGGTCCAAAATCAGGGACAGATTTTAAATATTGCTCTTATATATTTAAGTTGCTAGAATAATAAATTTTACATTAGAATGCATTTTGTGAAGAATATGAACTTTGTAACTCAAATGTCTGTCAATATTTAGTGACTACCATACCACTCATCCTTACATCCCCAAAATGTGGACCACCACCTTTCACAATGAGGTTTGAAACAAATATTAAACACCTTCCATTTATAATACACCATCCTGGTCTGTCCTGAAGCATTAAAAAGCTAAAATAGTCATGCTCTGCAGACATCATACATTTTCTGTGACAGTAGTAACCTCAGTTTATGCAAGTGTGAAAGCCAGTTGGCAACAGATCTTCACTGTTTCCCCAAATCAAAAGTTCTTTAATTCTTCTCTTTCCATAAACAAAATAAGTTGCTTGAAAAAAGTACTACATTTTGCATGATTTCTTAATGTACATTTTTTGTGAAAATGTTCCATCTTGCAACAAATTATTTATGCCCATATGTGAACATTTGTGAGTCTCTTCTTTCATTCCTGTGCCATTCTGTATCACATCGTGAGCAGCTAAAGTTATTACATCACAGAGTCCACTTACAATAGGGTTCTTAGCTGTTGCCTGTCCCAAGTACACTGCCACAGGAGGCTGCTTTAACCCACAACAGACACACACTGATAACCACTAATCAAATAACCCATATTGCTTTCTGTTTCATTAAAGAACAATCACCACAGAGCAGAAATGCACAGAACGGTATCCACAGCATTTCAGAATGTAACAATAAAACAGTAAACACCTTACACAGGTTCCTTTCATAATTTTTTACACAGGAAAATGTTAAACAAGATCCTAAAATATTGATATGAGAAAATAAAAAACAGCATGATGACACAATTCAATAGTTCAGCAAAAAAATAAGTGCAGAATTGAAAAACTAAGCAAAGTACTGACCCCAAATACTGATGGGAACAGCCTTAGTAAAACAAATGTGCATTAAGTGAACAGAGGCAGTCCACTTGAAATTGGAGACCCTCACCGATTAATTTTCTTTTATGTTAACAACAAGCCTTAAGGGTTTGTTATTAGCTATAATTTAGTCACATATGAGAAATGCTTCTCATTTGAAGTCTTAATGCAAGTGTGGCAGAAGTATACACTTTTCCCAAATCTTTCAAATGCTTATCTGTCCTTAGAGGCAGAGATTAGCATTTAACAAATTTTAGCAGAAGCAGCAGAGTTTACCAAGGAAATTACTGTTGGATCACATCTAGGGTTAGAAAATAAATATATACAATTGGGGAATGTTATACAATCTACCTACGTTTTGCAGTTGCAGCAGGATGTCTGCCAGGAAGGTTACAGGCTGTAATATCTTCTAGTGCTGGGAAAACAGCAGGAACTGGTTCAGATGATTCCTGTTATAACAAACCCCAATATTTCTTTAGAGACAGTGTAATATATATTATGCTGCCATTTAAACAACTGATTCATTCAGGATATGGTTTCAGAAATAGAAAATCCTTCTAAGGGACTATCAGAAGAAATACTTTGAGAGATCAGATACCTGTATAGAGAAAGCAAAATTTACTCCATCACAATTATTTTCCTACTGAAAATATTCAGACAGTGAAAAATGTATGTTTATCTTACCAGTATTACCAGAACTGGAAAGATCAAAAGCCAGAATAAACTAAGCCCAGAGTCAATAAATCACTTCTGTCCAAAGTAAGAGAGACTGGGGATGCTATATGACTAACTCAGTTTCTTTTTGACAATAATTTCTGTAGAAGCAGACTGACTACAGACAGAGGAATACTCCCTAGTGACAGGCATCCCAGTATGGCTAAGCAGTAGGGGTATGACCTGCTCCTTCCTCCAAGACAGACAAGAGTGGTTCTCCTTTTCCCTCCAAGTACACAACAGCTGCAGAGGATGTCTAACCCCTAGTCCATATTGGATGCAAGGACTACGCCAGAGGGAGCAAAGAAAAAAAATGAACAGTCTGAGGAACCAGAATTGAGCACAGTATCACCCATCTGCAGCTGAGGTACATTAGTAGCCTGCTGTAGGGGCAAAGGCAGCTTGAACATGTCAGTAATTGGTGAAAAGATTGATGTAGTAGAATTATTGGCAAGAAATGAAGTGCTTTTTACTGTCCAGATCAATGGTAAATCCACCAAGCTCAAAGCAGATACTGGTTCAAAGTGTAATGTGTCTGCAGATACTTTTGCAAAGGTGAGAGGTGGTGAACAACTAAATGTGACTAGTTTTACGTAAATTGCTTATGGAGGTGAAGAAATTCAAACCGAAGGCTCAGTAGTGCTTTCATGTTATGTGACCAAGAACTGTTATAGCTTATTCTTCTATGTAGTTCAAAGACCTGTGCAGTCATTATTGGGTCTGAGACAATTTGAGAATGAATCTTTCTTTTCCAAAGAAGTTCATCAAATAAGCACTTGTCCCATTTCCAGCTTCGCTAACACTGTTTTTTCAGAATATGCTGTTTTTATTGACAAGTTTGGCAAACTTCCAGTTGTATATTCTATGAAATTAGACCCAGAAATCAATCCAGTGATCAGACCAGCAAGAAGAGTTCTGATAGCTATGCAGCATAAGTCTAAGCTCATTTGGATAAAATGGTGCAGCAAGGTGCAATTTGTCCAGTTACAGAGCCAACGGAATGGGTGTCTTTCATGGTAGCAAGTCATAAAAAAGGCTCAGATGAAATCAGAATATGCATTGACCCAAGAGATTTAAACAGAGTATTGAAGAAACCGTATCATCCTGTGTACAGTCGAAGAAGTCGCAAGCCTTCATACTGAATGCCACTGTTTTTTATCTTAGATGCAGAGTTCATTTTGGCAAGTGATGCTTGACTGCAAATCATCACTACTGACTACATTCAGTATCCCATTTGGAAGATATAGATTCCTCAGGATGCCATTTGGAATAAATTCTGCAAGTGAAGTCTTTCAGCGTGCAATGGACCACATTTTTTCACGTTATCCTTGTGCTATAATAGTAGATGATTTATTGGTCAGAGGCAATGGTGAGGCACAGCATAACAGCATGTGAAGTGAACTTAAAGCTCAATCCTCTGAAGTGTAAATTCAGACTACCAGAAATTATATATGTAGGTCATTTATTTGCAAGTATTGGCTTACGACCAGACCTGTCCAAGCAGGCAGCCATTCTTGAAGTGCTAGCGCCGGATAATGTGCAAGTTCTACAACATTTTCTTGGTATGATCAACTATTTAGGCAGGTTTATACCAGACTTCAGTGAATTGACAGTGCCTTTGAGAGAGCTCAGATGTCAAAATGTTACATGGTCATGATTAGAACAGCACCAAAAAGCATTTGAAGATTTTAAGCAGAAAATTGCTTCCCCACCAACATTAAAGGTACTATGATGTCAACAAACCAGTAACTCTTTCCTGTGATGCTTCTATATTTGGTTTAGGTGCAGTTATCCTTCAAGAGGGCAGGCCAGTAGCTTACACATCTAGAACACTTACCCAGACTGAGATACAGTATGCTCAAGTTGAGAAGGAACTTTTGGCAGTAGTTTTTGCATGTTCCAAGCTTCATGATTATATCTGTGGTCGAGATATCCAGATTAAAACTGATCAACCACCTTTGGTTACTATTTTAAAGAAGCCTATGAATTCAGCTCCAGACAATTTACAGAGAGTGATGCTTAAATTGCAAAAGTACAACTTCAAAATGGTCTATACAAAAGGCAAACTTCTTTATCTGGCTTTTTACCTTATCCAGATCACCCAGAAATACAACAGAACAGCTCGACACAGAGAAGTTTGACTTTGATGTCATGGAAGTGCATAATTTTTCTACCACGACTTAGAGCTACAATATCATACAAATACTGATCCAGTTTTGCAAAAACTCAATCATTACATCATGTTGGATGGCTGTCAAAGCAGTCCAGTGTACTACCTGAAGTGCAACCTTACTTTCCTTACAGAGATGAGTTGTTGATGGAAGATGGCATTATTTTCAAAGGTCCTAAAATTGTTGCTCCTGCTTTCTTACAAGAATATATCCAGATTTTGCATCAGTGTCACCCAGGTTCTGAATCTACCAAAAGGGTGAGAGGGCTAGTGTTTTGGACTTCTCTAGCAAAAGACATCGGTAAAGTACTTTCTTCCTGTTCAGTACATAATAGTACTAAACCGCATTTGCAAAAAGAACCACTTTAGCGAAGTCAAGTCCCTGCACTAACTTGGTTAATAGTAGCTACTGACATATTCAAGTGGAACAATCAACATTACTTAGTACTGGTAGACTCTTATTCAAATTGGTTTGAGATTGATCTACTATCTAACCTAACTTCTACTACTGTCATTACTAAGTTGAAACGCCATTTCTCAATCCATGGTAGTCCACAGAAATTAGTCTTGGACAATGGTACCCAATTTATCAGTTGATTGTTTCAGAAATTTGCAAGAGTGGGACTTTGTTCATGTTACTAGTAGTCCAGAGTATCTACAATCAAATAGACTAGCTGAACAGAGTGCAAAGCAATTACCTGAGAAGTCAAAGTGTGATGATACTGATGTTTTTTGAATTTACTCAATCTCAGAAACATACTCCATGATGATATACCTGGCTCACCTGCTCAGACACTTCTATCTAGGCAAACCAGGACAACATTGCCCATCAGTTCTAAAAACAAAGCAATTGGAGCCCAATTATCCAAAAAGCTTTCTTTCCAGAAGTCTAGCTATGACAAGTCAAGCAGATTTCTTCATCCATTGAAAGAAGGAAAGCGAATGAGGGTACAAACGGTGAAAAGTTCTGACCGGATTGGTTAAGTAATGAGTATAGGTGCAGAGTCAAGATCTTATTTTGTAAAATCCAAGGGTGTAAAGTACAGGAGAAATCACAGACATCTTCTTCCTATAGCAGAACCAATATCACAGCATTGTCCCTGTGATAAAGGCTGCAACTCTCAGAGCAATCCAGACAATGTTCCTGTTGCAGAACTTGTCTTGACTCCCGATACTGTTCCTGAAGGTGTTCCCAATCTCCCTAAGGTTGAACAGTCAGCAGAGACCATCCCAGTTGCTAAACCAGATCCCAAATTTTATGTCACATGATATGGTCCCATTTCAAAGCCTCGTGTGAGATACGCAGCAACTCAAACATAGCTGTATATATGCATCTAGTTTTGTATAAAGAAAATAATCGTGTGTAAATTGCATATTAATGCTGTCAATAATGCACAACTAATTTTTCAGAGAGAGAGGACGTGTGTTGTACCTTTAAGAAGCATTTCCAAGATGTGTGTGTGCATATAAATACCAAGCATGTGGTAGCTTCAGTGCCATTTTGAAGGTACAGCCAGAGTGTTAACATCCATGTGCATGATAGCTAGTTTATAAGTTAGTTACTTAGCCTCCATTATGATGTATTTGTATATAATAAAGCTGCTTGAAAATGAACCCAAGATGTTTGTCTGTTTCATCCTGACCAGACAAGTAACAGGTGGTGTACTTTAAGGGATGTGTTGGGAAGTAGTTGGTCAGTAGGGTTAATGGGGTGGGTGACCTGGTTGGTTAATTTAAGGGAAGGGGAGCAATTGAAGTATAATTGTAGTAGTGGAGTTGGGTGGAATTTGGGGGTAGGGGTTGGACCTCTTCATAGTTGTCTGCAAAAAATGATCAGTTGCAAAAACAGTAAGCAGAGGCACTTAGGGACTTGCAGTAGCCATTTATCATGAACGGAGTTGTTCAGTGAGAAGTTGTTACAGGGTACTGAACCTGAGGAATATACAGAAATACCTTGTAACCACAGTGCAATTGTTTAAACAGTTAAATGCACCATAAGACTTGCAGGGAGGGAAATAAAAATAAATGGATGCAGAAACGATCAGGAGGGGAGAGGATAGGGCAAGCAATACGGCTCGGTGATGTGCAGACAGCCTTTAAATACAGCCATTTTGCAGGTGTATACTTTAAAGGACCATTTGAGACTGAGGTTTGCGCTTCAAGCAGGTCAGGAATATGCTTTGCAGTCACCAATCGGGGGTTGTAACCTGTAATGTCCAGCTGTATAAAGTTTCATGATGTCCACCTGATTCTACAAAGCTGATAAAACGGATTGCTTCTTTAAATGACTTCCACAAAAACCCATTCATCCAGCCTTCTAGTGTGGCTCTGAGTTCTCAGGTGAGCTAAATATTCTGTAGAAATTGACAAATGTACTGCACCTCCTTCATAAAAAAATCTAAGGGTATTTTTGGAATCATCTTCCTCTGCACATTAAGCAAAGTACTTCCTTTACTTTATGCAAATGTAATCTGGAAAAATGGATAGGAAACGGCAAATTCACCTTTGGTTTAGCACCCTTGTCCCCGATGGATAGAGAGTAACATGCACATGTTCCGCCACAAAATCTGTTTTGTTGTACTTGAATTACAAAGGCTAAAAATTGTGTGAATGCAGGGCTAGGCTGCCAAAGATCCCCATGGATCAAATCGCGAGTACTTATGAACCCATTATTTAGTAGTTTACAATGTGTTCCTTAGCCTCGCAGGTAATACTAGTGAAAGTAATAGGCCTTTAATTCCCACGGTAAGTTGTGTTGCATTTTTATAAAGGTGGTCCCTGCCACAGCCGTTCTCTCAACCATGGGGATGTAAGCTGTAGAGAGACTGGTTGGAACTGGTAACATTTACCATTCTCATTACTATTCCAGTCCTGCTAGCTTTTCTCCTGCCATATCTAAAGAAAAAGCAACATGTTTAGCCCTTTCCACCACCATAGTTCACAATGCCTCAGTTGGTAGTGGGTGAGACTGTAGTGGCTGACTCTTGTTCCTTTAAACCACTCTCATAATTCCAGGTTCTTTTGGTATTGCCCCTTTATAGCCACCATTTCATCTGCAGCTGTTCCAATGCGAGATCTGGGCATAGAACTTTCTTTTTGGGTTTGGAGATGCTCTGGACGTTGATCTTTGTCTGGGAAAAGAGGCAATCTACCAGGGGTAAAGTACCATCCCTTCTAGAGAAACACACAAAAGGTTTGACATCCATCATCTGAAGACAGTGTCTGTTAATAAAGATGATGTTCTTACCTTAGCCATGAAGTTGTTATAGGCTGTTAATTCTGGAAGTCAGAAATCCTCACCAGAGTGCAATCTCAATAAACAAATTTCTGATAAAAGTTTGCCAGAGGATTCTGACATTGACAGAGATGGGGCCTCTATTCCTGGAGATCCCCAAGCCCAAATCTCTGATTGAGGAAAGTTGGTCCTCAATATCCTTGGAGAGGTTTTCCTGTTCTAAAACTTCTCCCAGGATGAATTTTGTATTTTTTTTTTTGGAACAGACGGATGTTCCCTGAACTGAGGAGATATATATATGGAACTGGATTTGCCACATTCTGCACTCATCCCTTCTGTTTTTCTCAAGCCTTAGAAGACGTGTTAAATACTGCTTGTAATAGCCCAGATTCTCAACCTTCTGACCCCAAAATCTTACGTCTGCCCAGCTGTCATTTCAACCTTTTCAGCTGGAAACAGACTCCTAGTCAATACTAACCATGCACCTTTGGATAAAGAAGGTAAGGTATTGGACAGATCTGGTACGAATTTTCTCTTATTCCACTTTAAAATCCATAATTCTTAAAACAATGTACTGTTTTCTAGTTGCACTTGACTGTATTTCTCTCCAACTGCTACTTTTACTTGATTTAATAAACAATCTGTTTCTGCTGTTTTATTCTGTTGCTATTATTAAAAAATGTGCTGCTTTTTACACTGTTTAATTTAAAAAATTATCCTGATTTTTTTTTTGTTCCACTGCACTACTGTTGGCCATATATTAGATTCTGTTCAGACCAGCTAAATTCAGTTGTTTGTAGATTGAGCATTAAAAATGAGGACATCTTTTTTTGAAGATGCACCCTGTACTCTCATGGCAGAAGCAATACAGCAGAATCATCTAATTTGAAGGTTACTGGTTCCAGGGCTGTGTTTGAGCTATTTCATTGGTACAGGGGTCAGTTTGAGCTATTTCATTGGTTTATTTGTATAAACTACTTTGCTCTTGCTTGCACATAGTGCACCACCATGCAGATGGGGTAACTTGGTGGTTACAGATGCAGAAGTGCCAATAGAAGTATTTTCCCTTAGAAGTAGCTGCTATCTAGCAGAGCAGTTCTTGAATAGCTCTCATCTGCTCAGTGAACCACCCAGCAGATATTTTACCTCTTACCTATCAACATCAGAAGCTAGAGATTCCCTGTTTCATAGATGACCTACTGTACACCCCCCATAGGTTATGCACCCAAAAATAGCTCCCCGCCTGATAACCCCATCTTTTTCTCCATATCTGCTGAGGTGCCAGGTTCAAACCTTGCGTTATGGACTGTCATTTTCCCTCTGTTTCTTCTGCCAGCCTAGTGGACATGTGTTTTTTGAGGCAGTGTTGCAACTACCTCATGTACACTGACAACCCATTACTCCTAAATCATTCAAGTACAATTTGCAAGAGATGCTTCTACACTAAGAATCTGGAATCACTGCTCTCTCTCACCCAGAGCAGCAACACTAAATGGGCTGTCAGCTCACACACCATGACTCCTATTTGTAATATGCAGCCAGCATATAAACCTTCATGTGCAGAGGTACTCTCCAGAAACCAACACCAGAGGCCTCCAAAACACAAACATGCTACACCTAACACAACACCCAAAGTTCCAAATACACACAAAAACACTAGCACCTGTGTCTCAGCAAATAAGCTCTTAAGGCAATGCACAACTATTCCAAATGTTTTAGTTATAGGTGACTCTATAGTGAGACATACAGATGCTTCACTGACCAGGTTGAACAAGAAGGTTACTGTCAGCCGCTTGTCTGATGCAAAGATTCACGAGATCACACATGCAGTCAAGTACCATTATGACTCAGGCATAGCTAGTGTTACATATATATTTAGAGGTTTATAAATGCATTTACTTCCATTTGCTAGTTAGATAGATACACACTTCTGTTGCTATAATATATGTAGGAATAATATAGTCAGATGCATACATTTCTGTACGCTTAGCATACATATATTAAAGGGTTAAACTGTTTTCAGCTAAAAATGACAGCATTCATCTGTAAATGTAACATGCTGGTACAGCTTGAGAAAAATGTTATGGATAAGCTGAATGTTCAGTGTTTAATGCAAGCTTGAAGGATTACAGATGAGGAATTCCTGAGACTAGGTGCAAGGACAGAACCAAGTTGGAGGCAAAAACAACTTACTGAACTGTCACAATTTACCTTGGAACAAGAACACAAAGGAGCTTATTAACAGACTGCATGACATCAATGAAAGACTGCTTTCACACAGAAACATTCTCAAACAGGAAATACTCCCTAAAAGCTTAATAAACAGGCTGTATGACATCAGAAAATACCAAAGTAATGACCGAGTTCCCAAAAGACTGCTTTCATAAGAATGTATATATGCGAGATCTGATCTGATTTCTTGCTAGAGCTGCTTAATGGAGAACACCTTTCATGTTGTATGAGAAGCTAACTTGAAGACATTAAAACTGTAAGCTCTACAGTATTGTACGTCTGCTGTATATAAACAAGTTGCTTTAATAGTTATGCGCAAGAAAGAGAATATACTGCTGAGTAGGTTAGAGTCTGCAAAGTGTGTGCAATAACCAGACTTTGTTTGTTTTTATAAGGCACTAAGACTAGCTGCTAACACAGAAACTGCAGCCGGCAGTTGTCAGTAAGAACAATCAGTGAGTCAATCATTCATTTTATATTGCACTCGGCAGTTGTCAGTAAGAACAATCAGTGCAATCATTCATTTTAAATAACTTTTCAGCTTCCGTGAACAGCCTGAGATTTTCCTCTCTGGACTATATCAAGAGAGACATGATTGAGCCTTCTGAATGTGTCCAAGGTGGGTATGTCCCTAGCTTTGAGCAGCATTTTACCCTCGCCTAGGATGATGCTACAATATAAACTGAAAATTATTGATTTCAATAATTAGCTTAGTTTCTGGTATCATTCTAAGGGGATCCAGTTCCTGTCAGCCTGGGATGACATGGTGGATAGACCATGCAACTTTGCAAGAGATTATCTTCACTTGGCACATCTAGGCTTTCACATGCTGGCTAAAGCACTTGCCACCCTCATAATGCCTTTTTCAGGCAAGGTCACAAAACAAAGTTCTTGATGTAAAACTATCAAACACAAAGAAACTAAGGGTCATGCTGCTAAATGGTAGAAGTTTAAATCAGAAACTGCACTCTCTGGAAGCACTCTTCTCCCTGGAAGATTTTGATGTCTCTGTAGTCACAGAAACCTGTCTCAAGGCTGCAGAAAGTACCCCAGCCTTGCAAGGCTACAATGCCTTCCACACTTTGACCACAAACTGAAGGTATGAGAACCAAAGGAGGTGGAGTATCTATCTTCATTAAAGATAATTACACCTCTAAACTTGTTAGACAAGAAAACTCTGTGGAACTACTCCAAGTCTAAATTACTGTGGGTAAGCCCCCTTCAGGTCACCGACAGTTACAGGTCCTCTTCCATGAACGAAAATACCCACACAGCTTATTTAGATCTACTTGGGACAATTAAGGTGGTAGCCAACACTCTGGTCATGGGTGACCTCTCAACTATCCTTCCATTAATTTGGAAACTTATATGAGCCCAAACTCACTCACACAAAAGTTTCTGAACTTTAACTCAAATGCCCTGGAACAAATAATGCACCACCCCACAAGGGCCTCCAGTATTCTAGACCTGGTCCTCAACAATGAGTGACTGATGCAATGCCTCAAATGTAGGGCCCGCACTCATTAAATCCAACCATAAATAAGTCATTTTTGAAGCAGCAATAGCACCAGAACTCCCCAAAGGAGCAGTTGGGATAAAAAAAAACATCTCTAAAGCCAAGTATACCCTCCTAAGGAAAGGTATAATCAAATTCCAAGCTCCAGTTTTCACAGATGACATTGACAGCTATACTAAGGTATACACTACTGATGCCCTGTATAAACATATTCACAAATGTATAGACACAGCCATGCTGGATAGGATTACAGCAAGATTCTCATGAAAAAACAAACCATCCTGGTGGACGTCTAGCATTAATACATTTTACAGTAAGTGAAAGAAGCTGCTGTCTAAAAATACAAAAGTGAGATCCTAGAACTGGAACAGCACCATCCTCAGCCTAAACAAGCAAATGAGACAACTCATAAAATCTTCAAAGAGCAACTATGAGAAAAATTTCACAACCATAGCCAAGGATAACTATAAGGCTTTCTTCAGCTACATCCGCAACCTAAAAGGTAGGACTCAGATGTGTGCTGAACTAATTGTGAATGGCATCTCACACACTGACACATTGGAAATTGCAAACCTGGTAACATACAGGTTTGGTGAAAATTATACATCCCTCCAAGCATACCACAAACCATGTCTTCATCATCTCCTCCATGCATCTCCAAAGAACAAGTCAATAGTGCTCTCGCCAAAGCTAAGAACAGCAACCTTCATGGGACCAGATGGCATGCAGGCTGCATTCTTAATGCTCTAAAACAAGAGCTAGCTACTCCATTAGGCAATGTATTCAACTACAGCCTGAGTACTGGCTTTGTCCCCACTGAATGGAACACAGTGGTTGTTATTCCCCTCCATAAAGGTGGCTCAGCAACAGACCTGGGTAGCTATAGACCCATAAGTTTAACCAGTCTGATCTGTAAGGCAATGGAATGAATTATCCTGGACCTCAGAGATATAGGTGACCTCCAAACCCTGGATCCATCTAAGTTCAGTTTTGTCAAGGGCAGGTCATGCCTGCTGAACCTGGTGGACTTTGAGAATGTGACCAGAACCATAGACGAGGGCAAAGCCTTCAACATTATCCCACATTTGGGCATCATTGACAAACTAACCCAGTTGAATATCAATGCTTATGTTGTCAGGTGGGTTGCAAACTGGCTCACAGATTGACAACACTTGGTCAAAATTGGAGACTTTACCTCTACCAGCAGACCTGTCACCAGTGGGGCCCCACAAGTGTCAGTGCTGGGCCCCTCTTGTTTGCCATATACTTATCGGAAGTTCAGGCCAAAATGGAGGGGCTGTGGATAACCAAGTGTGAGAATGACTGCAAATTAGTTGCTATCACTGAATTCCCTAGCGATGTCAGCATACTTCAAAAGGGGCTTACACAGACCAATGACTGGTGACAAAGGCACAGTTTTAAACTAAATGCTAAAAAATACATAATCATTGCCTTTGGTAAAAACAATGCCCCTGCTGATTATAAAATAGACAGTAATACCCTAACTACCAATTAAGTAGTTTGAGACCTGGGAAGACAAATTAACTGTGATCTCAACTTTGACCACCATATGTCTAATGTGGAGAGGAAGGCATTCTACATCACTCACCTGATTAGCAAAGGCATCACCTCAAGAGCAAGAGGTAACTCCCCAGTACTTATCCCTCATCAGGCCTATTACTGAATATAATGCTCCCTTTGGTATGTACCATACCAGACACCTACAACAACTTGAGACCTCAGAGATTTCTAAATAAGACAATTCAGGGTCTCCAACATGTCTTATACAGACTGACTGAATTCAGTAGCTTATAGAGTACTTAGAGGTGACTTATGTCTGATTTAGAAGGCTATCTCTGACCTAAATCTAATGGAAATGCTGCACATCCATAAGTCAAACGGGACTAGAGTCACCTGTTCCAGAGACCTCAGTGTAGCCTATGACGTAAACAGGACCTGCTGGAGAGACAGATTCCTCTCAGAGGCTGCCACTCCTCTGGAATAGGCTTCCAATCCATTTCAAGCAGAGTGCCTCCATTGCCCTGATAAGAGCAAACTGGATGGAAAACTGTAAATTTCTGTCAGGGATTACTGCAGCTTCTCTCTTGGACATGGGTAGCCCTTGCTAGAAAAACCTTGGGCATACAATTATATTGGGATTTAACAGCTAGACTTGTAAAGACCCTTGGGTCAATAGCCTAGTAACATCATGTGAAAGTTTATTCTTAGTTGTGCAGACTCTTTCAGGGAAATACTCTGCCATGCTTCCTTCAAAAGACAGTAAAGTTTTGAAAAAAATACGGAATCTCGAGTAGGAGAGAGAAGCATCAATACAAAAAAGTTAATACCGCTCTTCCCAAAAACAAGCTCTTTCATCACCTTCTAAATTTAACATCAATTCTATCCAAAGTCTCTCTACAGGCTACATCCCCAAGGTGCAGATATGCAAGTTCTAAATAAGGAAATATGTGAACCCCTTGCAGTCTGCAATGAGCTATCCCTGGAGCTTGACACTTTGGGTAATCTATAGTTCTGAGAGTGTTTACAAAGGCCAAGCAAGAACTCAATGTGACTTAGTCACAGAGAATCTGTGAAATTTCATGAAGCCCGACGCTATGGGAATGTGATGAGCATTCTTTAGACCAATCTGACTCTATTGCTAAGGTAGAATATTAGAGCTATAGGGGCTGGAGGGATGGGAGAAAGAATGCAGCCAGTCACTCTGAAGGCTTACATTAGTCCCTTTTTTTTCTGAAAGGACACCAGTTTGTGTCTCCCCTCCTGACATCTTTTTGTTCCATTTGCCAGGAGGTGCCAGGGATGGTTTATTTTGCCATTTAAAGATGGCAGAGAATTTGAGACATTTGCAGCAGGGGTACTGGGAAAACCAAAGAAACTCTGAATTAATTTCCCTTGTTCATTAAACTGTTTGACGACCAGAGAAGCAGAAGGGCCAAACAAAACATCCTTATCTCAAGTATAGTTTAAAACGTTAAGACTTTACGGTATACCGACTTTACTTCATCAGCAAACTTTTGGTTACATACGCAGGCATACTTCCTCAAACTTGTAGCAGAAGTGGCCCTAGGCACAGTATCTGCTCATACACTCTTCAAAGTATGTTTAGATACTTGACAGATTAGAAATATTAGGATTTAGATAGGAGGCACTGTCATACTCTTGAAATTACTTTACTGTAAAACTCACTTGCCTTGAAATCACTTTACTGTGAAAGTAATTTATCTTGAAATTACTTTGGTGTAAAAGTCATTTATCATTGTTTTAAGAAACATTTTGAACAACTGCACTGTGGAATAAACTGGACAAAGAAGCTGAGAGCAAGAAACAATTCAAAGTAACTGTACTTTGAGAATAACTACTTCAAAGTAATTGTACTTTGCTACTAAATTGTTTCAAATTGCACTTTGCGAATAAACTGAGCAGAAGCTCAGAGTGAGAAACACAAAGTAACTGTGCTTTGCAAATAAACAGTACACTGAAATTTCCCCAAAATTGCTTCACCTTGCCAAACAACTATACAGTGCCAGAAACACACTGTAATGGTGGCACTCTGCAAATAGACACCCACGCACAAGAAACTTTTCAAAATGGTTGTATTTGACTGCAATTCATGAAAGTTGTACTTTATTACTGTGCATTTACTTTGAATAGTTTGTAAACACTAAGCACTTTTACACTCAGATGCTTCAAAAAACTCTAGTTATGCTACTCAAGGCCTCAATCAATGCAAAAACACAGCAATTTGCCAAAACACATGCAGTCACCTTGCTTTATTTATGCACAATGTGCCCTTTTCTGCCCTTTCTGTTATATTTGTTTTGCTCATTTAACTTCTTTTCATGTCCAACATACTTTGTGCTCATTTTATCGTTTTACAATTCTGAGGTAATTCTGAACCCCTTAAGTACTTTTCTGATGCTCGTTTTATCAAATAACTTAGCATCAAACATTTTGTTTAAGCTTTTTTATGCTTCTCGTTTGCTTAAATGTTTCTGTGCTATTCATTTACTTAGTAATGCATTCCATGCCCTTGTTATGCTCCGTTTTATCTTTTTAATAAATAAACCATTTGTGCATGTTTTTATTACCTTTAGCTTGTTTCTGGCCCTTATTTGCTCTTGGTTCACTTAGTTTGCCTTCACCATTAACTGCACCTCATGGCTCTGAAAGGTAGTCTTTACCATCCCGGTTCTGACTCCATGTTGCTAGTCTGGTCAGGATGAAAAACATTGTGGGTTCTTGTTCAAGCAGCTTTATTATACACAAACATCATAAAAGAAGCTAAGTAACTAACTTATAAACAAACTAGCTGTCATGCACGTAGATGTTAACAATGGCTGCACCTTCAAAATGGCACTGAAGCTAACACGTGCTTGGTATTTATATGCACACACAGATCTTGGAAATGCTTCTTAAAGGTACAACACAATTGTTATTCTACACTAACCATATATATTTACTTAGTACAGCTCTTAATACAAGCCCTCTAAGTGCTACAATAATCTCAATTCAACACCAACAATTTTTCTTTTAATCCACATTCTACTCACCTAAGAATGCTTTTAATATCCAGCTTAACAACTCTACTAATATTCCTTACACACATCACTACCACCTCAAACTTTAACTTACTCATCACATATTGTGACCATCACTCACCAATCTCATTTAAGCAGTTTCTCAAATCTCTCAACTATTTATCTACACCTTCCTCTATTACTTGGTTCCAAACCTACTACACACCTCATATAGTAAACGCTGCCTTACACTTCTTACATATACTTCTCCAAACAAACTCAGCACACTACCTTATCTAATCTTAATACTGCTTCACTGTGGTGACATTCACCCCAGCTTGGTCCTAACACTCACCAAAACCTCAGAACATGTCTAAGAAACAAATATATTCCTTAACATTAGAAACATATGCAATACAATATATCCCTTCCATGCTTGGATAGGCCAGCACAAACCAGATGTCCTAGCCCTAACCAAAACCTGGCTAAATCCTACCATAAAACACTCTGACGTGTTACCACCTAACTAAGGCATAATTAGACAGATACCACAGAAAATGTAGAGTAGCAGCTCTACTCTACCACAACACCTTTAATATAACTCTGTTTAAAAACATCCCCACCTTCCCCCAACACTGAAATGCTCACATCCTTCACAAACCTTAACAGTACTAAATGTATCTGCATCACTGTTCTCTATTCCTCCAGGACAAAATATTCCCATATTAGGAGATATTTTGTCTTGGAGTTCTCAAACCATCAAGCGTGAGACTATTTTAGGTGATGTTAATATAGATTGGCAGTGCATTACATCAGAATTACCAAACAGTATCACACTCTATGGTTATTCTTAACTAATTAACTCCCATACTAGATACAATACTACATTCGATCTACCTTAGACTGGAACCTGGTGTCACATCCTAGTAATTTCAACTCTAGTGGCACGCTGCTGAATTCCCCATTTACCATTAGAACCAATGAACACCTACCAAAATCACACATTAAAATCCACCCATAACCTAACCAATTTTACTCAAGACAAATTCAATAAATGAATTCCTTCTAACACACACTATGAATGGCACTGCTGCATATAATGAATTCCTTCTAACACACACTATGAATGGCACTGCTGCATATATTTGCTTTTTATATTTGTAACTTATTCTGCCTTGTACACTGCAATCCCAAGGCTTTTAATAATGTAAACTTTGTATTGTACTGTGTTATATATATATCTGCTTTCATATAGGTAACTTCTATTATCATTTTTGTTAAATTTGTGTACTTCTGTAATACTTTGTGGAGCTTTTCTCCCCGGGATTCCACTAAAAATGGGTTACATTCCCTGTGAACCTTCCCAGTCAACAAATAAATAAATACTGCACAAAATAAACTAGTCACCACTAAAACACCTCCCACTAGACAAAGCTGTACACGAACACCAGCTTTTTAAAAATACTATAAACTCTAGCTCCAGTCCATACTAAATAAAAAAAAAAAATTCTGCCCCCTGGTTAACCAAGACTCTAATGAAAAAAGGGATGAAGTCTGTGGTTTCTGGAAGCTTACTTAAAAAAAGTAGCTCTAATACACTTCAATTGAGAAACCAAGTAAAGAAATAGGTTGCCAAAGACAATCATACTATACAGCTCTTCAACAAAACCACAAAACTCACCCCCAAAAAACTCGTGGCATCACCCCTACATCACACTGTCACTAAAAAAGACCTATGCCTCTCACTGGATGCTCCTCCACCTCAATTAGCCAAAAACTTCAACCACTTCAAACGATAGATGATCTGACTTCCAATACCTCTAGCCCCTCCTCAACTCCCTCTAACACTGCCCCTTCTGCTAGTTCTGACCATCCTCAACTTAGCAGCCAGAAACTCCTTTCTGAAAACTCAATGCTCTCAACTAATACCAACTAGCCTCAAAAAAACACTCCTGCTGAAACTTGAACCCTGCATTCTACCTCTACTGACAACCTTCCTCCCCCTTAAATTAGCTGCCAACACCATAGCTTACCCAATCAGCATCTTGCTCACTAGATCTATTTTGGAATCTTTAGTACCAGAAATATGGAGAAAGTCCTACATCATCCATATTCACAAAAGCGGTAAAGCTACGGAACTGACCAACTTCTGACCCATTGCCATTCGCTCTCCCATCTCTAAAATATTAGAAATATGTATCCAACAGTTAATGAAATACTCACTACAAAGCAACCTTCTTAAACATAACATGGCTTCTGCCCAGGCCATAGCACAACCACAGCCCTCCTATTCTTTACTGAATCAAACAGAGCTAGAGAGACACAGGTAAACTTGGTATCTGCCATATTTCTCAACATGTCTAAGGCATCTAACACTAGCTCACATTCCATAATCTTGCACAAGCTTGGCCTTACCCCTTCACCTTGCAATGGTTCCAGTCAGCTGCACAAGTGAAAAGCAGTAAAATGGCTAAATGAAATCTCTTCCTTTTTACACAACCCCACTGGAGTCCCACAAGGTGCTATACTTGGCCCCCTGCTCTTCAATATTCACAAATGACCTACACACTGCTTCTTCCACAGGAACACTCTTACAGTATGCCGATGACTCCACTTATCTGCACCTCTTCTACACTATCCCAACTTCTTACAGTCACATAAATGTTCAGCATTTGAATACTGGTTCACTGACCATTAATTATTCCTACCCCCCCCCCCAAAAAAAAAAAAAGAACTAAACTCCTCTTCCTGGCAATAAAAAAAAAAATTCTCTGACAGAAACCAATTCAAAATATATGTGGCTGATAACACTATTCTCGAAATAGCCCACTACACTAAACTGCTAGGAGTACCTATTGATCAAAGTTTGACCATGTCCAATAAAAAAAAAAACTTCAGAAACTTGGCATTCTCTACAGAAACAGACACTTCCTGACCATATCAGACAAGATCACCCTAGCAAAAACCTTCCTACTACCTTCCCTTCTATACGGTGTTTATCTTCTCTAACCTACAGACGTCCATTAGCTTCTGGCACCAGTCTAGTTTGGATAAGGTCCTCTTAGAGGATGTTCACATCACTAGGGGAATTTAAGACTGTGCCCAGCTTGCAGTCATCTGCAAACTTGGTCAGCCACAGACCATTGGTTTGGCTTGCACCTCAGAAAAGTATATCCGAAACAGTAGAGGCCCCAAGACTGATCCTTGGGGTACACCACTTGTTATGGGTCTACTACTAGAGGTTGCTTCCCCTATTTTAACTGAGTGGGTTCCATCAGGGAGTCAGTTAGCTATCCATCCGATAATATACAGGTTGATGCCTAGCTGGGAGATTATCTATTATGCCTGAGTGAGGAAGTGTCCAAGGATTTGGCTAGGTCAAGATAGGTGGTTTGGATCATCTTCCCCTCATCTATGGCTTTGGTGACCGTTTCAAAGTCGACCAAGTTTAACTCTTCACATTTATCTGCAACATTTTTGTATATTGCTTTTGCTCTGTTGGAGCTGAAAATGGGTTCTCCTGACCCAGACTGACCATCCTGATAAATAAATGTCAAACAATAGTAGTAGTATCCTTTGTGATACATATCCATCCCTCCAATATATTCTATTTATGTTGTAGAAGAGATTACAATCTCTTGAGTGGGTGTTTATGCCACAACTGAACTTGCAGGTGTGCAGATCTGAGAGGAGTGTATCTGTTGAGGGTCTGTATGAAAGGCAGAGATCATCCCTCAGTAGCCTGTATGATATTAAGAGAGACAAGACCTTGTGATAGTCAATGTAGATTTTATGATTTAGATCCTTGACTTTCTTGCTGAGAAAGCATTTTATGTTAAGTGTTTGGACAGGCACCTACTGAAGGGGCATTATACTCAATGATTGTCCTAAAAAGTGCCAAAGACCATGGGATGATCATATTCCTGGACCTAGACATCATACTCTTACTAATAAGCTATGCAATGAAATATTAGTTTTTATAATTATGGATACATGGTGATCAAAGTAGTTTGCTGTCCACAGATTCCTAGGTCCCCAATTACCACATTAATTTTCAGAGTTGTGTTGTCAATTGGAATAATTACATGGGACACTATGCTTACCGAAGGAGATTATTTTACAGATTTGTGGCATTTAGTTTGTCCTTGGTTAGGACATCAGCCATTTGTTTGAGAAAGGCCCACCTGCAGAATCTTGTGTAGTCTGCAGAGTTTATGATGGCACTAAAGTTCAGTCGTTTCCAAACCTGGTCTGCCATAAGCCCTTAACATTGGCTTTTGCCTATAAGTAAATACCAAAGACAAGTACTTAAACCTGGGGTACAGCAGTAGTGCCAGGTCTTTGACACCTACCATAACTTCCTGGGTTCTATTTTTGAACCAGTTTGCTATCCAACAAGTTCCATAGAGATTAACATTTAGCTGGGAAAGTTTAACAATATTTAAGTATGGGATTATGTTGAACACCTTTTACAAGATCTAGGTAAATTGTGTGTACTAATTTTTCCCTCAACTACACTGCCTGGATGCCAGCAAAGAAAATATTGAGTACCTGACAGAAAACTGAGAAGAATCCTGCTGCAGTTATTTGGCAAAAAAAAAAAAGCTTCAGCCTTGGTACAGGAGATAGTTTCCAGTAATTTGGAGGAAATAAATCAAATTTACTCAGAGGTCTTTGAAATAAGTGAAACACTGAAGGAATATAATCAACTTAAATTGGAAAAAGAGAAGCTTTAAACAGCTATCCAAATGAACCAAAAACTGTAAAACTTGGAGGCTGAAATGAAAAGGCTGGCTAAGTGTGAAACTTCAAGAGCAGCTGTTTCAAAAAAGAGAAAGAACAGCATGCAGAGAAAACTAGAATGAACAGATTCTTAAATTTATGAAAGCACAAAAATAAACTGGGCTGGTGTTCCACAGCAGGATTTGTTAATTGAAAGTTCAGTGTATGCTCCAAACCTGGTCATGTGAACACAGCAAATACCTTATCAGTAAAGATGCAATCATACTTGGAAAAAGTTGATCCTGACAAAAACTATGCCAGAAAGGAAAAGTACTACAACTGGAGGTACCAGAATGCTTGTTGAAAATGATTATTCACTGTACACCAAGCAGAAGCAGCAAAATTATCCCAGCTAAGTGTAAGATTCAAGCTACTGTATTATCCAGCTGTCTTCACATTACTTTTTCCTGGAAGATCAAACACATTTTGGATGCAAAACAGTCTAAGGAGGAAAGTGAGAACTAGTAAGCAGGAGGAGAGTCTTGCTTTCATTCTTCTAACAAAAAAGCTAATGGAGAGATTTTGCCAGTAAAACAGTTTCCTTAGTATCAAAGGAAAATGAGGCACAAAAAAGCACAGGAGTAACCTAGACTTGAACCAGAGTACAGTGTTGGGAAATGGAGATGATCAAGAACAGCAACACTGAAATTAGTGAGTAAATGGAAAACTATAAAGCATCGATCACATTAGTGAAATATGGTTTTGAAACTAAAGGTTATAAAGAAAGACTACAATTTTATTGACTGTTAAACTTGTGGGTAAACTATAAAGCATACACCCCCCACTTTCATGTTAGTGTTTGGAAACAAATTAATGGTGAAAAGAACTAAGCATTTTGTTTTGGTCTTAGTTGTATAAAACATTTCAGGATAGATACAATAGGTTTGTAAGGTGTACAGTCGGGGGGCTCTTTTCAGTGACTTCTGTATATGTTAAAGATACAAAAAATATTTTTTTCTTAAATGCAAGTATTATAGGCTTTACACTAACAAGATAACAACATTTGTTAATGTCCAGCCTTAGGGCTACTGAGGTGGGGTGTAAGTGTATTGATTATATGTAGACAACTAGTTCCCTTGATTTCACAAGGGCAGATTTCTAGATTAATGTTTATAGCTTAAGCCAATGACATTTTTAAAGTAAATCAATTTGAAAGGCATGAAAAATACCAGGTTACTTCCATCTGCCAAGTTATTAGCTTTCCATTAATAAATGCTCTCAGTAGGAGACAAGTGTACAGCCTATGGCAGTTTGGCAATGAAATTTTGTACATAGTGTTAGAGTGAAATTTACAAAGATTCTTTCATGCATCCTCAAAGGAGTTGGTTTTATCATTGTTGATTAATTGTACATGAAGTGCTGTCTGTAGGTGCACCAATTAACCCAGAGTGTCCTCTGCATTCTCTGCCAAGAAAAATGCAAAATCTAAGAGGTAAAATTAAAATGTAAAGCTTGAAATTATGGAAAGTGAATAGAATATAGTAGCCTATGCATCAGCCTCAACACTTTAATGCATTTAACAGAAAATTACACAATTTGGTTTTAGCCAATGCAGTTTTTCTTGGGCCTAAATGGCAATGCATTCTGAAAGCATGCAAGCAGTTTATCGCATGTCAGAGGGAAAGAGATGAACAGAAATTCATCCAAGTGAGAACACAGGCTGTAACATGCACTTTAGCATGGGTAAACTTAATGTCAGATTCCCATGGGTGCAGCTGTCAATTTGGGGCAATTGTTTAAATGGAGGGTTAAACTTCATTTATTGAAAATGTACATAACTCTGTGGCATGGGGGTATTCTGAAAATGTGAAGATAAGCAGAAGCATAGTTTTAGGAGTGTAATTAGCTGGGAGATTTTAAAAATCCCCTTGCAGAATACTCAAATATTGTGGGAACAAATCACTAGAAGGAACTGATTTCTTTTGAGCTGAGGCATATGATCTGAATTGCCCAGACATGGTGAGGCCTTAAGTTTAATTCTAGTGTCTGCAAAAAAAAAAAAAGAAATCCAAATCTACACCAACTAGATTTGAAGTAATGCATATGAGATAAAAGAACTGGAAGTGCCATCTTTATAAACAGGAAGGAGTAAACTACACAGAAATGGAATTTGTGGGAATACATGCAGAATAATGCTCAGAAGTAAAGGAAGGTAGGAATTAATGTAATGTTGGACTGAACATGTGTCCAGGTCTTAAGTGATAATATAAAGGCTCTTTTTTGTTAAAAACTTTCCTGGAATCTAGGTGCAAGATTGCCAACCTCACCTTTTTGAACAAGTGCAAGACTTTCTCCAAACTTGGTAACATTAGAAAGGGGGAAAATCAGCATCACACTTATAGGATCATAGGAGATTACTAGGCTATCGACCTGGAGGTCATTTTAAGCCTAGCCATTTCAAACAAATGCAATACCATAGAGGTACTAGTCAATACCCATGTTTACATTTAGTGATAACTGCCTATGTCCAGGAGGGTTGTGGGTGCTATCCCTGGTAAGAATTTATGGTGTCCCATCCACTCATCCAGGTTCCTCTAACAGTGCTATAGAGGTGCTCTGTTTCACCTCAATTGGTAGCCTGTTCCAAAGACGGTCACTGGGAGATAAATCTGTCCCTCTAGCATATTCTATAAGTCCCTTGAATAGGTAGCCCTAGACCTATTTGATTTATGGATATGCAGCAAGTTCATTAGGTTTGGGTCTTGGGTTGCTCTGTAGGCCACACAACTCTCCCCTAAGTAGTCTATATGATATGGAGTATAAGGACAGGGATTTTAGTCAGTCCGTGTAAGGCACATGGAGGCCTTTGATCATCTGTTAGAAACCTCAGAGTTCTCTCCAATTGCTGTAGATGTTTAGTACAGTTCATACTGAATTGGGCATTATACTTATAGGCCAGACAAGTGCCAAACATGGGGGGGGGGGGGGGGGTTACAACTTCTGCTCTCAGGCGTTGCCCTTACTAAGTGAGCTATACAGAAAGCTTCCCTTACAATGGTAGACATTTGGTGGTCGAAGTTAAGGTCATGGCCAACCTGCGGTCCCAGGTTTCTTACCACTTCATAGGTTTTTAAGGTACTGTTATTGGATAGTGTGAAGGGACAATGTGCCAAAGGGACTGATGATGTATTTCTTTCAATTAAGTTTTGAGACTGATTAATACACCAGTCATTTGTGTGGGACTGCCTGGAATATATTGACAGTTCAGACTGCTTTTAGTATCAGGTACAGGAAAATCAAAGGAGGGGTTATTTCCTCAATTCAAAAGAAATGATCCAAGGATGACAAATATAAGGGAGACGGATCTCCACTCCTCTACTCCTGCAGCATCGGGAAGCTGCAATTCTGGAACCAAGGCAGAAACTGTGGTGGAAAACCAAAGTGTCTGGTGTCAAGGGCATCACCATGGAGAACATGGTACTGAACAAGTGCAATATTAAGTCTCCTCTCACAACACTTATCCTATCAGAGGCTCTCAGCACTGAAAGCTTTAAAAATAGACATCAAATTATGAAATAAAATTTGAGTCAGTGCTGACTACATCAAGCTGCTGACCACCAACCCCAAAGGATAGAGCCTGATCTATCTATTGAAACCACAGGTATTAATGCTGGAACAGCTGGACCTTGAAGCAGGGCAGTAAAAGTAATGACAACTGTGGACTGGTTGCATCAGAGTTGGACATTACCACTAATAGTCCTCAGTGGTAGCAACTGAGGCTGAATGTTACTAGTTTGTTGCATAATCAGCATGGAGTAAAGGGATGAGGTACAAGACACCAACACAGGTAGCATGCAAAACAGAATACCTACCTACCCTTGAGAATAAGCTCATCCTCAGCTTGGCCTGCAACAAGGAAAAATCAATTTCTACTGTAAAGCTGTGATGGAAGGACAAAGGAACATATTTAGAGAAGTAAGCCTATCTTAAATCAGATGGAGACATTTCCCTATGCTGATTGAAGAGGCTAAGTGAACCTTAAGCTAGCTCAGTGCCAGAAGTTACTCCCAGACAACTTCCTAGTCAATAAAGAATCTTTATTCTCACTTCTGCTTTTTTTGCAGTACGAAATCTGGACTAGCTTTATTTTTTAACATTAAAGCCATTTTAGCAGGTAAAGCAAATATAGTTTGAATTTGTTTAAGTTCCTTTCAGAAAAAAACACATATTCACCCAAATATCCAATGTACATATATTTTCAACATTTTTTAACTATAGAATTTTTAATTCAAAATGTTTTTAGCATATTTTAGCAACTAAGATTCAGTTACATGCAATTTTTGTATTATATAAATGGTGTTTTTAACTAGGTGCAGTTTAGCCTTTTCAGGCTTCTTAGTTTTGATGTATTAACATGTCACCTGGTTCATACTGTTTTTTCAAGACTTCAAATTGATTGATTCATTGAATGCAAAATCTTATTGGACAAATATTTCTATATAAAGTTTTCAGTATTAGTGGGATTTCATCTGATGAAGTTTGTATATTTGCAGACGAAAGCGCTCATGTCATTTCAACTGTATCTTTGATTTTCATTAAAGGATTCGGCTCCTACCAGGTGAACTGTGATTTTTTACTAGTTTTGATCTATTTTCTGGTTTTGTAGCTTTATTTTTTTCACTGTGGAAAGGATGGAGATAAAATAAATGGTTTCCTTCTCTCCTAGCCCTGGCCACATACAAGGCTCCTTAAATTGATCATTTCAGTCTCTTAAGGTACAAGAGTCAAAAGTTGCACAAATTCTGCTACCAAATGCAGAGCCTGCAAACATCCTGCAAATACTGTTGTCTTTGGGATGAAAATTATGACCATGAAATTATACATTTGAGACCAGTACTTTCCATTCTTTAGACCAAACCACAACCAGACAAGAATCCTAGCCACATTAAACATCCACTAATACCCATCCACAGGAAAGGAATCACTATAGAAAACAGGTGGAAATATTGTGTGAAACTACTCTAGTGAGTAGACCAGTATAATCAAAAATACACTCGAAAAAGGAAGACTTTGGCCTTACAAATTGCTGAAAAAACAAATACATCGAACATTGTGTAGAACATGGAGAGGATTGCCAACGTTAAGTGAAAGAAGGTAATGCCTGGGAAAGTTCAGTGTCAAGGTAATCAGCCAAAAGCAAAGATCTGGATAGAGGTTGAAGAGGATGGACTGGATAATCTTGGGTCCCCCATTTGTTGACTAGGCTGCCCTTAAATATAAAGTGTGGTACTTTACTGACAACCCTTCAAAACCAGTATGGATGACTGAATGGGCAGTCTAATTTTCATTTGAAAAGTGTGGAAAATCTATTCAATGGAGAGTCTTGACAGTGAAAGACAGCGAAGGTTCTCAATTAGTTCCTTGGCCATAAACTAGGAGCCAGAAAACATTTTTCCATAACACTGAAATGGTACTGTGGATAACTAAAATGAACTATGCAAGCTGCTCATAAGATGCATGGTGGGGTGGGGACAGTTTACCATGTACCCCTACTTTTCCCTTTGAATACAGAAGGGATGCAAAAACATTAATCTACAGAGAAAACTAATAAAGCACTTAACATAAGAACACAGAAACTAAGTGCAAGTGTGTATTTTGTATTATATCTGCTAAACTACACAAAGATTTAAAAACAGCCAAGACTGCTAATTGCCACCAAGACCATGTAAAAACAATTTATAGAAAAACTAGAGGGTAAAAAAAACAAAATACGCAGGTCAGAGTTTGTGCTATGCAAAGAATTACAATACTTGTTTTTCTTTGTAATTCAAGCAAAACAGTAACCTAGGTACAAGTGTTCCTTAAAACATTTACGAAGGACCAATTTCAATAAGGCCATTTCAAAGCTACTGACCATGTCGGTCTTTGTGTAAATGTATATGAAGGGCTGTGTCGCAGACTGTTCAACACTATTATAAAATAATGCATTAACTGCGGAGGAGCCCTCCCTTACATTGTGCTCCTTATTTCAACATCAAAGTTGCATCTTAAACTTAAGTTATGTACTTGCATTTTAGCACACAGGATAAGGTTGGTTCAGGAACACAGATGGCCTGGTATGCAGTGCACTCAAATGCCTGCACAATAATATGGAAGTCAAGATTCTCATGCGAGTGAAGCATAGACATTGTGAATGACAAATATGCCAGACCAAGTCAGACTTAACAGGCACTTTGCTCCAAAAGTGCAAATATGTTCTAAACAGAAATCTGAAATGCTATAGTAGAAAAAGCATGTGTTAGTGGTCCACTGTCACAGCCAGGGTCCACAAAACTGCAGGGCAATGCTATCTGAATTACCACAGAAGCTACTGTCACAGCATCTTATTACCTCATGGACCACTACAGTTTGGACAGAAACCATACGGTTACTTAAGCATATAAACAAAAGGGATGTGTGGACTGCCCAGAACACTGAATAATGCAAGTTTTTAATCCTCCTGGCTTCAGTAACCTTCCATCGACCTATCAGAATCAGGTATAGTGTAGGAATCAGTTTCATATATCCTACACTAACTCAACAGGCTGCAACATATATGGCTTACCTAGACTTCAAAGAGAACAGTGTTTTACCCTATTACCCATCTGAGGTCCAGTGAGCCACAAACAGTGCAAATCACCACCAATATCCCACCTTGTCCACAAGGAGAGATGCAGCATGAAGGGAGTCCACACTTTGAACTTCCAAGTGGTATGCAGTTCCCATCACATAAGTTTGTACACCACACTGGCAAATTTCATAATTCAAAGCATATACCCAATGTATACCAACTTGTTACAGGTGATTAATCCACCTTGAAGCATTGTGATAGCCCCAGTTTTCAACTTCCAGGCCACTGGGAGACTATGTATAACACAGCCCATATGAAATCAGAAGAGAAAGTGTTTGGACAATTGAACAGACATTCCCACTGCCTAACACATCAGAGTTGCCTCAATGCACACTGGATACCTACAGAATAATCATGCTATGTGGGACATTGCAAAATATTGCACTGCTAGTGCAGCAATAAAGACTCTCACTAGGGATAAACACAGCAGCAGGACTAGTAATGGGAGAGCAGGATGTAGATGCATGGGTAGGGGGAAGAAAATTAACAGGCAGCACCGGTAAAACATACAAGGCAGTGCTAGTACTAGTGCAATAGGTCGCAGCACTTGCAAAAATATCTGGAGGACATTTGTGTGGCAGACACAGAATAAGCTTAAGCATGCATTGGCACAGCCAGGCTATCTAATGCAGTCTGTAGACTAGCTGTGCAGTATGTCAGACATGGCTACATAGATACATGTTAGGGAACAGGTAGGGCACTCATTTGTAGAGGTGGTTCAAGGGAGCACAGTAACAGACAGCAAAACTAATGCAGATTAGAGTTTCTTGGCTTTGTGGCAGAAGGACCCCAGCTCAGACTGCAATCCAAGCAAGTAGGATTCAGTTAGTGGTGTCAGCACTGAAGGAGCCAGGTAGGAAACGAGTGAGGCCCACTCACCTTTTGAAGGGGGTGCGGATAAACAGTGGCAAATGAGGCAATGCACTTTCCCTAATTAAGGCTGGGAAACCATTGTTCCTGCTCTAGGGGATGGGCAGGGCTGCTTGGAGAAAGTCTCCTACTCATTTCCTGGCACTTTGCCAGGTACATGCAGAGACCTGGGCACAACATAAAATACTCATACCATCCCCTAACTGCTGTCAGTGTCAATCCCTCCCTGTCAACTGTTACCCAACAATGGTGAATGAGAGGACTGGCCAGGAGTGGGCAGTACAAAAGTGTGGATTAGGGTTATGCCAAGTAATTCTGGTAGTTGCTTGTTCTGGAAGGTGGTTTTGGGGAATTAAGGATCATATTCTCTAGCAGTAGGGGGGGGGGGGGCTAAGCTGCAGTAGGACTATTTGTGATGACTCTGCAGCTACATTTAGTCCTGGGAACATTTGCAGCCTATGGAAATGAAGCAGAACTACAGGGTTGCACAAGTGTACCATGTCAAGACCCTACAAACAATCACAACCAAGACCCAGATAATGGCCATGAGTAGGCATGGCACCCTGTACCCACAGGGGATACCAAAGGTGCAAGAACTACACCAACATTCAAGAGTAGTCTGATATGTAGTTCTGGAGAGTGAAGTCTTGTCAGTGCCCATGACCATAATTCTGCAGACAGTATGGCCATAGATGACAGAACAGTTTCAGCAATATGTGTAGTCTTAATTGGCTGTGCTCAACCACCTCATATTTTTATCCTCTCACCATGGCCTACAGAGCAGACAAAAATCACACACACACAAGCAACATTTGTCACCACAGAGCAGCATTACTGTAGAAAGTGTCTGCATTGAATGACATCTGCACAATAATGTGGACAGCTGTCAACGACTGGGTCACAAACCTGGACGTCTACCAATATACAAGTGCCACACCCATATAATAAGTATACATACATTTGAGGAAGGGCACAATTCTGATATAGTGTAGGCTGGGGAGACAAAGGGAGCCCATGCACTGATCAGTTATAGGATATTTGCCATTCTTGTAAAACAATGTAGCCAGTTCTCGGATTCCACAGAGGCCTCCAACATGAGACTGCAGGTCTGCAGACAATTTCACTGTATTATTGGAATATGTCATGTGCATGTTCCTGTAGTTACTCACAGGTGACCTGTCAGGCATCACCATTATGCACCTGCCACTCACCAGCAGTACCTGCAAATGCATTAATACATATTTTGTAGTTGCACATATGCCAATACTTCTGTGATACATTGCAGTAGACATGTCTACAGCATACACAAACCTCTACATTGGCATGCAGATTGTTGCATTTGCTTCCTACAGGTACTTGAAAAGGAATGACAATAGATTCTTGGTGAAGTAGTCCCATCACATGAGCAGTATAATCCTGTACCATAATGATGTAGTGTATAGTACTACATGGTCCGTCCCATACCAACTCATTGTCTGCCTAGAACCCAACATCTAAGCCACCCCCAGATAAGAAGGCACACCACCTACCAGACAGGGACCTCAATAAAAGCCATTTCTTTGTTGATCCATCCACCCCAAAAAACACATCTGACAGTGTACTATATCTTGCCCTTGAGTAATTACCCATCATACCGCTTGCATACTCATTCAACCCACAATATTCACATCCTACACTATTTCCTGCTATAACTACCCCAGATACATTCTGCCCATAACATTACCTAGGGTGTGCATGCAGTGTGTTGGAGCACCTACAGAAACCTCTTCTGTGCAGTGAATTTTTAGTGGCCTCTTGGGGGCTCACAGTGAGCTTTGTATACCTTAAGGTTACATGTCAGTAGCAAGCTAGGGAAGTCATCCACCCAGAGCAATTATCCCCTTCACTCCCATTCTGCAGTTGAATAGCAGGCCTGCATATTGCTGCACATACCACCTCCACACATGCACTGAAAACTGCTTATGTACTACCCACTTTCCATTTATGCTTACTGCTTACATGCAGTACGTTGGGGTGGATGTAACCAGGTGAGTAATGTGTTGCCATGCCTACCAACCCATATGCATAGAAACCATGGTATTGGTATGCAGTTCTTCCTTAGGCACCCAATACCTAATAGGTACCTCCTCTACAGCTACAAGTGGCATACCATTATGCTGTACTCTTACTCATGCATACCCCCATGGTATCTGTTGCAACTATCCACCACAGGTGGTGCTGTGCACCCCCAGGCACGAGTTATTCCCTCACTATTTGTATCCAAGGCCACAGCATTACAAACCCTCTAGTCCAAATCCTTTCATTTGCAAGACCTTAAATGGCATTCATGCTTTACATTGCACTAAAGGCCTCAACCTGGCAGCTATATTAATGAGCCAATTAGCTCCACTGCCTCTGAACTGCAGCAGGAAAAAGTTTTATCCACACTAACAAAGGTTCTGGACATGCATGTTACTGCTAATCTTGTGCACATAACCTGCGTAGGCTATAGTACTGCACTGCTGTTAAATAACATTTGACAGCATTCATGGCACTACACTGCCACATCTGTTCAAGATGTCAGCTTGCTCTTCAGAGAAGGGACCAGGTTTTCTTACTCACTGCAAACTGATGGATTCCAGAAAGGTGTGCCAAAGACTAGATATTCTTGCTCTTTTTGCATAGGGACTTAGTTGAGAAACAGATGGGGCACTTTATAAACCCTTCTGCAAGGCTCCAGGATAGAGTGATGCCTCTGGCATTATCCATTCTATTGAACAGTGCCTGCTGCAGTGGTACAGCAAATTTAGGCTGCATCACTGTGATCTTCAACAGTGGAGACCAACTAGAAACAAGGAACCAATTATGTGGTGCAAGTATTTTTGTTTTTACAATCTTTCTACTATTACCCTGTGTACAGAGGCAAGCATACAACTACCAGCAGTGTGGTGCCCATGTCATTCCACTGTGTAAATGCACCATGTCCCATAGATATACAGTGCCTTCTCTCATCCTTCTGCAAGTCCAGTTATGACAAAGCAGCAGTGGTCACACTGGCCTGAACCAGTTTCCTTATGGTACTGGGTCACTAAGTTTGCCTCTCAGTACGTGATGGCTACCTTGATGAAATGATCTAGAGGGATTGCCAGTAGCCTCTGTTGCCAGATAAGGCACAAGATGGAAGCTCCACTTCGGACAGTGGCCCAGAGGGGTCTACCATTGTCTGTTGGTATCACTTGTGGAAGCTGGGGTCTACCAAAAGCGCACCAAGAATTGGAACAGCCAGCTCAGTACTGAAGCGTCACCTGGTGCAGCTGGAGTTGCATCACTATTTGGTCCCAAATGACAGGTCACCAGAGGTGCAGCCTGCCCATGACAATCCATGGAGGTGATCGTAAGCTGGGTGTTGCCTCGGCTGGTCTGGTACCTGTGAACCCTGCCCTACCACCATCCAGTCATTCCTTACCTCAACACGTCATTCCCTGTAACTTATGGTCCAAGAATCTCCATCACTAGCCGTCCACTCTGGAGAACCAATGTCAGCCACCCAATGTCTGTATTTTCAGTTTGTTGGCTCCTATCTAGACTTCTAAATAGGTATTGAAGATGGGGCTCTAACTTATGAAATGATAGATTCACCATCTGTCAACCTTGTTTCTCAGTTTGCAATTTGCCCCTTTCCACATCCCATTTTTCTTCTCACATACGAGCTGGAACTTCACTGTACAAGCACAAACTCGAGTCTCATATTAGCCTGCCTTGGAAGTCATGTCAGCCACACATCCTTCTGCAGCACTACTCAACTACTGGACCTGTTTAGCCTAGCTCTTTAAAATGCAGCATTACTAGTCTGACATGCCATCCTTTCATTTAGTATGAAGGCACTGTGGGTCATGTTGCACTACAGGCTGCATGCCACAGAATGAGCCCGTGTTGTCTTTTCATGTCTTTCAGAGAACTGAAAAATACAATTTTTTGCAAGATTAATAATTTACGAACAGTTACATTGACAGTTTGATGGCCATTCTGACTTCACTGCAACACTACCTACAAACAAAACTATCAAATCAAATTGAGACACGGATGGTCAAACACCCCACTGCAGAAACAGCATCAAAGGAAAGGCAACAGCATCTCAAATGTATGGATAAAGGTATAGCTGTAAAAACAGATTTAAAAGCTCTTGGTTCAGATGGCAAAAGACTGCATTAAAACAAATTTGTCAACCAAAATGATTAAATTACACTACTCACCTACCCTACCCCCCCCCACCCCCATCTGCAGATAACCTTCCCATGAGCTCAATATAGGTGCAGAAGTATTAACCTTACCAATCTTCATTCTGATCAACTGGTCAGTAACTGAAAATTATGTCCCAGCCATCTGGGAAAAATTCATTATACAACCCCCTCCCCATTAATACTCAAAAATGTGCACGCTGATTGGTCAGTGTGCATGTTGTAAACCAGAGTTATAGTAATGGAAAAAGGTCCGGTCGCCCAGACTTTCCATTACTATAACTTTTTTCACACTGTTTCGCTATGTTAAACTAGTTTAACATAGCAAGACATCTTTAAAAAAGCAACAGAGATTCTCCGTTGCTTTTTTTTAAAGCTGTCTCGCTATGTTAAACCCATTTAACATAGGGAAAACAGTTTGTAAAAAGCAACGGAGATCTTGCTTTCTCAGTTGCTTTTGCCCACAGCATACGCAGTACATCAGAACTGCCACAGAATACCAGACATCTGTGGAAGGGCAGCAAAGAGGCATTGCCATTATTTAAGAAAAGTAATTATTTTTCTTAAATAATGTCATTATACAAGAGCAATAACCCACTTCTGGGTGTGGGTAATGCTGGATTTACCCACGGTCAGCTTTGTTTAGCCACTCTGGCTTCGCCCTCGTGACCAAACCATACCAACCGTGGGTAAATCCAGTATTACCCACACCCAGGCGTGGGTTATTGCTATATTGTACCCCTTCACAAAGATACTTGGGATAATAGGCTCATAGTTGAACTCTCATCACCCCTCGGAAATCCTCAAGCAATATACTCTGCTTATGAAACCACTACACACAACTCCCAACACAGAGCACAATTTCAGGCCCAACCACAGTACTACTGTCTTCAACTTCACCATAGTAAGCCAGTACAGAATTGAGGGCAACCTTGTTTCTTCACTTTCTCTGAGTGTCCTACTAAAAGCTCCATTCTGAACTTGCAACTCTAGGTCTTATCCTTCTGGTTTGGTGCAATTTGTCTGAACATACAGCAATCTTCATTGGAAAAATTGGGAAATAAAACTAAGTCAATATTCTGAGACCACCTTAGGAAGAAAAGACAGGTTAGTGGAACCCTATTATGAAAAAAATCACACATGGGGGTTTTGAACAATGCTTGTATCTCAAACTCTTCTGGCAGAGGTAACAGTTTCTCTAATGGAAAACTGTTTCTGGTAGCTAAGTGACATGTCACTGCTGCTTCAAAGGGGGAAGCACCAAAAACTGCAAAACCAAGGTCAGACCAAGGGGCTAGAGGGTCTTTAAAAGGATGTTTTAAATTGCAAAGCCCCATTCATGAACACTTTACGTAATCTATGGGAAATTAGTAAAATGGTCTTCAAAGCCATTGTAGAAATTAGTAATGGCAGCTAACTGGACCTTAATTGCAGAAGCAGAACCTCCTTGATCAAAGTATGGCTAAACTCCATAACTTTTTCAACAGGTGCAGAGAAGGGGTCAAGATTATTGCACACCCAAATAGAAAATCCACTCAGAGCATTTCCTGGTGGATGGTCTATGGGGAGCCAGTAGAATTTTTTGAACTGGGGAAACTGTTCTGCACAACAATTAATGTAATTGGAGGAACCAAGCTGCAAGCTTGATGTTCTGAAGGTTGGGGTGCACTAGTCTCCTGCTGGTGAGAGATATGGAACTGGGTCCACAATCCATGGACACTGAATTAGATGAGGCCATAGAAAGGGGAGCCAGACTTAGAGGCCAGAAAGGAAAAGTGAGGATCATTGCTTCAATATGCTGGCTTTCTTCAAAAGAGGAATCAGAGGGAAAGGGGGGGGGGAGGCAAAGTAGACTAGAGGGCCATTCAAGGAGTGGACTCTCCCAGAGGGGGAATAGGGAAAAATAGTAGCTGCACTTGATTTGGGGTGATGCAAAGAGGTTGCAGCAAGGCTGGCCCCAGCGACAGAAAATCCCTTTTGCCACTTGGACTGAGACCACTCCTGAGGTAGAATACATCTGCTCACTTTGTCCGCTATCACGTTTGACATCCCTGGGATGTGCATTGCTATTAAAATGCAGTTGAATATTGCCCACTGCCACACTGAGCTTCCCGACACAGGGGATATGATTTGGCTCCACCCTGTTTGTTGATGTACCAGACCACAAACAGGCCCGATTGAACTGCAATAATTCCTAGAGTGAGGACAGATTGAAGATTTGCAACGTTAATAGCACTACCCTCAATTCCAGAACACCAATATGCAGGTTGGCCTCTATTGGGGACCAAAGTGCTTTGGATTTTTCCCAGATAATGCCACACCCTATTTGGGAGGAGTCCGTGGTTATCATGGTCTTGGGTGGAAATGAAGGGGCAGCCAAAATGAATTTCCTCAGACTCCATCCACCAGGATAAGTCCTTGCAGCAGCTGGGGATTAGGTGCTTCACTGGATGGGTTAGGATGGACCATTGGGATATTAGAAGCCATTGTAGCAACTGCATGTGGAATCTAACTAGTGGAACCAAAGTAACGGTCGCTGCCATGGACCCCAAATCTTTAAGGACTAGAAGTGCAGGAGCCTGGTCTTTGGAGAGAATGGCTCGTACTTTGGATTTTATGTTATGTAGCCTGTGTAGAGGAACAGAAGTTACTCAAGGGATGGTATTCAGATGAGCTCCTACGAATTCTAGCTCTGGAGTGGGACTGAGATTTTAACTGACTCACAGAATTCCCAGAAGACCGAACAGGTGCAGATAAAGTATGTTGCTTGAAGCAGTAGATGCCTGGTGTGAGCAGTGATGAGACAGTCGTCCAGATATGGAAAACCCCTGGAATCCATGCAGTCTCAAATGAGCAGTTACTGCTGACAGATAAACACCCTGTGGGCTGTGGTGAGACAAAATAGCAACACTCGCCGCAAAGTAACTGGCTCCTAGCTGAAAGCAGAGGAAACTTCTGGAGCATTTGTCCATTTTTATGTGGTAATACGCATCCTGAAGGTCTGGCACATCCAATAGTTTCCTTCTAGAAAGGGGAGTATAGACTGAAATGTGACCATCTGGAATTTTGCTTTAACAACTTGCTCAGAAGTCTGAGATCTAATATTGGTCTCAAGTCCATCTTTTGTCACCAAAAAGAACCTAGAGTAAAATCCAGATCCTATCTGGTCTGGTGGGACTTCTTGGATGACTCTCTAGCAGCTTTTGAATCGAAGGCTACTTGGACCCTCAGATTGGGTGGAACACTGGGGAGGCTTCGTTTTGATCTGGGGGGGGGGGGGAGTGAAGATAATGGTAACCCCTCTGTACCCAAGCATATGAAGTTTGCCAGGCCCTTGAGTGCAGTGAAAATCTTCCCAGGACTGCTTCCAGAGGTAAGCAATCCAGTCCCCTTTCAGGAGCACTGGTAGGACTGTCCAGAGAACATGGTCCCCTGATTTTGCAGGCCAACTCTGCCTTGGGTCAGTATCCTTCATTAGAGCTCCCTCCCTGCCCCAAGGGGAGCATCCACCATGCAGGTCCTGAAAATCCCTTGGGATTTTCTGAAGGACATCTCACCATTCCGGATTCCTACAGTATGGCCATTGGGAGCAGAAAAACTTGTGCCTACTGCAGACAGTCTTTCCTTACACCTGGCTAGAGTTTTTGACTTTGGAGCCAAAAAGATCCAAAGGGAGCATTGACAAAGGAAGACTTGAACGACTGCAAACTCACAAGTGCATCATGGCAACACCTGAACCGGCTGCCCTGGTCACCCCTTCGGCTGCATGTACAACATGCCTCACTGATGAACTGGAAATGGACACCAGGATGGCTAGCTGGGAAGTTGCTTTATCCTGTACCCCCTCAGACAAAGCTCCTGCTAGGGCATCAGACTGCTCCTTGATCATGTCCCTCTGCAGCCTAGTGAAAGTGCCATAAAATTCTAAGACCTAAATGCAAAGGCTGATTAAACACTTATACTGGCCTTCCAAATCTGTCCATCACCCTGGACTATGAACTAAGGAACTCTTCAGCTAGCTCCTTTTTGATGGCGAACAATAACACCATAACATCTACAGCCAACCCCTTTTCCAAATACTGGTGGGTCCTCTGGAGCAGATCGTATTTTGTCAGGTCCCCAAGGAATTGGTTCTACAGAATCAGGAGCCTTCCAAGCCTGCTGCGCACTCTATTTAAGATGGTCAGCAGGAGCGTCACCCAAGAAGTAGATGGGTGAGCACCAAAAGCTTGCAAGTACAATAACTCCTCAGAGTTAGGGTCTTTGAACTTCCAATTACCACTCTGTTCCAGAATCTCTAGGATGTCTCTGAAGGAAACATTTTCCATGGGTGACTGGGGGAACCCTCCCCATAAACGTCAGTGTTTTCCATGACCACTTCCTCAGGGGAATACAAAAAAAAGTTTCCTCACACACTTTCCCCAGGGTGACTCCTCAGTGGGAATCTGAGGACAAACAGGGGCACTGTGCAGGGGGATCTTGCATTCTGGGCAAGGAGGATGGGGCAGCTCTGGGGAAGGAGTCTGGAATGAACCCCAGACACAAGGGGCCAGCTGACAGCCTGCAGAGATCAATGCCCTCCATTACTTAAAAGGAGCCCCCCCCCCCAAAAGAGAGATGGGAGCCCAGAACAGAAAGTAGTTTTGTACCTACCATAAATGTAGATGTTAGAGTGCTAATAGAGCAGCAGTCATAACAGATGGGTTTTCCTGCAGTCAGGCAGGTCCTCGGTCGGCCGAATTCCAAAGTCTAGGTCCGGCGTCAGTTGGCTGTTTTTTTTAATACCCCTGTCACACTGACGTCGGGGAAGAAGCGACAACGCCATTTTCTTCAGTTTTTCTTGCCCCAGATGTCAGGTGCCCCCAGAAGGAAGGCAATACAAATTTATATAAAAATGCAATGCAATATAATCAAAAACAGTAGTTGCAAGCAAATACACCATAAATGAATACCCCAATCAGGTTGTATGTGGAGGTGTTGGCCATTAGGCCTGTCCCAAGAGGGGCAGGAGGGAGGGAAACCTGGACTGCAGCTGTATTAGCACTCTAACATCTACATTTATGGTAGGTACAAAACTGTACTATGTTCATCGTGCATACAGCTGCAGTCATAACAGATGGGTAGAATCCCAAAGCTAAAAAAGGGGTGGTAGGCACTAGGTGGAACTAGGAGGAGCCAGGATGCCTTGCAAGACTGCAGTGGCAAAGTCTGCTCTAGATTTGGAGTATAATGGTAGGTGATGGTGCTTGGAGAAGGTATGCACAGAACTCCAAGTGGCTGCTTCCAAAATATCTTTGGTAGGAACCCCCATGAGGAAAGCTGCAGAGGTAGCTGTGGCCCTTGTGGAGTGAGATATGATGCCTGCAGGTACAGTTTTACCATGAAAAGAGTAACAAAAGCGTATGCAGTGGGCTATCCATTTTAGAGATTGTCCGTTTGGAAATTGGCTACCCTTGAGCTCCTGTAGCATAGGACACAGAGTTGCTCTGATTTTCTGAAAGGCTTTGTTCTGTCCAAATAACGCAGCTGTCTGTGGATGTCCAAGGAATGTAGTAGTCTCTCCCCTTTGTTTTGAGGATTAGGGTAAAAGGTAGATAAGTGGATAGCCTGATTCAAAGCTACCCTGGATACCACCTTTGGCATAAAGGACGGATTGGTTCATAAGGAAACTCTGTCCTGATGGAAAATGATGAAAGGCTGCACAGCCATGAGGGCTTGTAGTTCCGATACCCTGCGAGCTGAGGTGATAGCCAGAAGGAAGGCTGTTTTCCAGGACAAATATTGCAGTTCTGTTGAGGCAGCTGGCTCAAAAGGAGGCAAGGTCAGTTTTTCTAGAATGAAATTGAGGTCCCAAGCAGGTACTGGTCGTTTCCTTGGGGGTTTTATATTCTTAGCCCCTCTGAGCAACTGTCTTAAGAGGGGGTGAGAGAATAAAGGAGGATCAGTGTTGTATTCTGCAGAAATGGCTGAGGCATGGATTTTGATGGAGGAGAATGAAAGTCCACCGCTTAGCATCTCAGCTAGATACTGAGATATTTGAGGTAAATTCAGTATTCCAGGATTGACCCTTTTTCTCATTCCAGGCACAAAACCGTTTCCATTTTGCGGAGTAAGCTTTTCTAGTAGAAGGCCTTCTGGCCTCCAAAATGACATCCTGCACCTCCTTGGAGAGTAGGGTCTGCTGTGAAGTTGAGGAATCTTCCATGCGGCCAGACAGAGTGTTTTCAGCCGACTGAAGAGTATTGAAGCTGTGCTGAGTCAGAAGAGGCATTAGAGGTAGGATCCATGGTGGGGAATGAGTCAGGCTCCTCAGGAGTGGGCACCAGTGTTGTCTTGCCCAGTCTAGAGCAATGAGAATCATCTTTGGTCTGTCTGCTCTGGTTTTTAATAGAACTTTGGGCAGCAGAGGAAGAGGTGGAAAGGCATAAACTGTCATCGTTGTCCAACTGAAAGAGTGTCCACTCTCCAGGCCTGTGGATGAAAGGTCCTAGAGCAGAATCTTGCCAATTGGTGATTTTTGTGGGAGGCAAAGAGATCTATGTCTGGCCTTCCCCATGCTTGAATTATCTCTGTAAAAACTTGAGGATGCAACTTCCATTCATGTGGATCTGTCATATTTCTGCTTAGGTTGTCTGCCAGCACGTTTTCCTTGCCTGAAAGTACTGTGCTTGAAGTTCGATTTGTAATTCCAGAGCCATGTTCCAAAGAGACATGGCCAGCCTGCATAGGGGGTATGAATGGGTTCCTCCCTGTTTATGTACCACATTACTGTGGTGTTGTCTGCCCTTATCAATAGCCGACCTGGATGCAGAAGGTTTTTGAAAGCTATAATAGCATTTATTACTGCTAGCATTTCCTTTTGATTGATGTGTAGGTGCTTTTCTTTTTGGGACCATTTGCCCTGAATGCACCGATCTGTCATGTGCGCCCCCCAGGCGTAGTCAGAGGCGTCTGTTGTGATGACTTGATTTGCTTGAGGCTTGCAGAATGGGAGACCTGCGTTTCTTTGGCATGCTTGAGCCCACCACAGAAATTCCTTTTGAAGACATGGAATCAGTGGTATTATTGTTTCCAAACTGTGGCTGTGTTGAGACCATAGGTTTTTCAGGTACCATTGAAGTTTCCTCATATGCAGCTTTGCACATGGGATTAGTAGGATGCAAGATGCCATGAATCCCAGAGCCTGCAGGATTTTCCTTGCAGTCAGCCCAGTGAAATTTGCTAGTTTTCTGAAGTATCGACTTAGTTGCCCCAGTTTCTCTGACGTGAGGTAGGCCATCTGGGTGTTTGTGTCCAAGTTGACTGTGTATCCCAGAGAATTCAACAACATTATTACAAAAGCCAGATGTTTCAGAAGTATGTTCTTGCTGTCCTCTTGGATCAGGCAGTCGTCCAAATATGGGTATATTTGTATCCCTTGAAGTCTGCAGTAGGCAATTACTGATGCCAGGCATTTCGTGAATACTCTGGGCGCAGTAGATAAGCCAAAGGGCAATGCAGAGAATTGATAATGGGTTGAACCTGCAAGAAATCTGAGGTATCTTCTGCAATCTTGTCTGATTGGGACATGCAGGTATGCCTCCTTGAGGTCCAATGTTACCAGCCAAGACTCCTTGCCCAGCATGGGAAGAAGCTGCTGCAATGTGAGCATCTTGAATTTCGGCATGAGTAAAAATGTGTTTAGGATGGATAGGTCCAAAATAGGTCTCCAATCTTTTCCCTTCCTTGGTACCAGGAATAGTCTAGAGTAAAAACCTTGACCTTGTTCTTGTGTAGGTACGTCCATGAGATCTGAAATTTGTTTTTGTGCCTCTGCCCTTTGATTGTGTGGCAGGTTTGGCATGCCTCATTTTTGGAAGGGTGTGAAAATGGAATCTGTAGCCTCTGTCTATAATGTCCAGGATCCATTTGTCTTGACAATATGCCAATTTTTCAAAAATATTGCCAGTTTTCCGCCTAAAGGTGCTGCCATTTGAGCCTTGCTTGGCATGCAAAGGGGAAGTCATTGGGTCTGCTTTCTGAATGGCTGTGAACTATCCTCACCACCTCTGTGTAGGTGCTTGCCAATGTCTGCCTCTAAACTATCCTTGAGATTGCCCTCTGCCCCTCGGGCACCTGTATCTACCTCTTTGGGGTCTGTCTGTGGCTGGAAAGGACCAATTTTTGGAAGGTCAATTTCTACTGAAAAGTGGTGGTTGTACCTGTAGGAAATCTTTCACTGCTTGTATTGATTTAGCCTTTTCCTCCATTTTCTTTAATACCTCCTCAGCTTTAACACCAAATACATCTTTTTGCAGAGGGGCATCTAGTAATTTAGCTTTGACATGATCAGGTAAGGTTTGCTCTTTGAGCCAGGCATGTCTACGTATGACTGATCCTGTAACAGCAGCTCTACATGAGGCCTCTGAAGCATCAAAACCACATTGCAAGGTATGTTTATACCCACTTGTTCTGCACTATGCATCAAATCCTGCAACTCCTTCAAGTCTGGTTGTTCAGGTTGTGACACTGCTTCTCAACTGTGATAACAGAAACTGTTGGTTCTTTAACATATGGAACTGGCAGTTTAATGCTCTCATGGTTAAGGTGGCCAAGGTGTATACCTTTTCCCCCCACCTTTCTAAAGCTCTGGAATCTCTCTCTGAAGGTAATGGATTTTTAGCAGAGGAAGCCTCAATTCCCTTGGGGCCCTGTGAGATAGTTTCTGGGGTCAGCCGCATGGCTTTTGTATAGGAATTGGTGAGAGTCAGGAACCCGGTAATACCAGTCAGGCTTGACTGGGGCTGGAGGTAAAGAGTCTGGGTTAAGGCAGGCCTCTGAATACACACCTAGAATGTCTAAGACAGGGGGTATAGCCAGAGGCCTGTGCTGAGGGAGCAAGAGAAAATCCCTAAGCCTTTTCTTTGAGTCAGAGTACTCTTGGCCTTCCCAGTGGAAGTGTTCCCTCAAGGTATGCAAGGTTTCCCCAAAAAAGAGTAATCCTCGGGGGGGGGGGGGGGGGGGAAGAGACAGAGGGAATGGACTCCTTTGCATCAGAATCTTCAAAAGGGGAGTATGAATGTTCCTGGTCATCAGAATGCTCTGAAATAATGGAGGCCTGGTCCGAGGAGGGGGATTCTTCCTCCACTCTGGGCCTTTTGTCCGGGAGGGTTGAGAACCCCTGATAAAGTAATCAAATCCTCAGCCATTTTGAGCATCTGCTTTTTAGGCATGGGGCCTTGAGAAGTGCCCTGTGGAGCTTGTCTTTTAGTATGCATGGCTGCTTTAGTCTTAGTGAAAGCCTTGATGGAAAAAGAAGAGGAAGGCCTGAAGACACCTTGAGAGGTGGCAGACCTGTCTAAACTCAGAGTTTCACCGCCAAGAGTGGCTTCGGGATCTGTAGTCGGGGTGTGGGCCGAAGAGCCTGCGACCTTGGGTACAGTAGACACTGCCAATAGTGTCGTCGGTAGTCAGGGGCTGTGTAGGCGCCTCACTGAGAACCGAACCACCTTTAGTCGGCTTTGGCGTGGTGTCTGTAGAAGCCGCAGACCTAGTATGTTGGTCCTTATCTTTGCGTCTTTTACTCAAAACTGGAGTCGGAGTATCCGACGACATAATGTAATTCAATTTTTTGCCAAAATAGTGTTGGGCGAACTCCTCTCGACGCTTAATGGTGCGTCTGTTGAATGTAGCACAAAAGCAACAGGCAGAGACGTCGTGGTCTGGGCCTAAGCAAGGAATGCAGAGGGAATGAAAATCCTTATGCGGTATTTGCTTCCCACATGAAATGCAATTATTAACTTTGTCTGACATGGTCCGAGGCAAGAAAAGTTTCCCCAATGGGGGTACTTAGCTTTCAAGAAGACTTCGGTTGCAAAATATTCATAATCTCAGGAGCTGGCTGACCGGCACTTGCGAACTGCTTCTGCTTCGGGCACTGCACGGCAAGAAAGACTGAAGAAAATGGCGTCGGCTGGTTCTTTTATACCCCTGTCGCACTGACGTCAGGGAAGAAGCGATGATAACCGACGCCGGACCTAGACTTTGGAATTCGGCCGACCGAGGACCCGTCTGACAGCAGGAAAACCCATCTGTTATGACTGCAGCTGTATGCATGATGAACATCCTCAGAACAGAGGTCACACCCCCTCTCAGATAGACCCACCTCCAAAGCAGGAGGTGGAGGAAGACCTGACAGCTGCTGAGGTTCCCAAAGTTAACAGCAACCCCTAATAAGCTGGGACTGATACAAAACTTTCACACCAGACAGCACAGCCACAGATTTGGGAGTCCAATGAGTCCAATCTGTTCTGAAGTAGTCAGGGCAAGATCCTGGAACTGAATGGGGGGAAGCAGTCAGCACCTGAATAGCTGTAACCAGAAGGCTTTGAGTGGGAAACCAAGTCCTCCAAGGAGGTTAGAGGAAGGAGGAAGATTTGGTAGAGTCCTGGGAGAAAGCCCCAAATCCAGAAGGGAAAGGAGCCTGGGAGGAGACAAAGGCCACCAAGAGCTGACCCACCAACCTCATGTAAGTCTACTTTAGTCAGACTCCTGGAGAATGGACAGATTCTGGTCTTTCAAGGAAAGGATTGGGAAGCTGCCCCAGGAAAGGGTCAATGGAGAGTGAATACCTTTGTCCTGGGTGTGAAAGTTATGCCCGATTTTGGCACCGATGGAGGTCCCAATGTCTGCACAAGTGCAGCAGGAGAGGTTCACCAACTGGGGAATCTGTATTGAAGAGACTGGCACAGAGTTTTGAAGTGCCATAGCAGATCGTGCAAAGGTTGTCTGTTCCAAACATTTCAGAACCTTAGCCTTTGGTTACAGCGAAGTGGCGAGTTGTAGGCTTATGCTTTTTTGCCATCAGTACCAAAGGAGAAATCAGCACCAAGTGACTTTTCTTGGCTCCAAAGTCTGATTTAGAGGGCTGCGTGTCAGCCTTTGACAAAGCTTCCTCAAAAGATGAAGCAATTAGGCCTTTTAATTAAGTTTCTATATTCAACCAAGGTCCAGTTGCTGAAGGCCTAGCAGACGGTACATTCCTGGTCCAGATGAGCTGGGTCCAAACAAATACACAGGAAGAGCAACCAGAGTTTGGCATCTTCAGTCAACAATGTTGGCACCGTTTAAAGTCCATAGAGCCTTTCAGTTTCTCAGCCATGTTGAGACACCAAAAAGTAGTGGTCACGCAGCAAGCACACAGATGTAGGGAAAAGCCACCAACAATGCTATATTAAGGTTACCCAAGAGGTAGAGAAAACTACTGCCAACTATGGTAGGAGACAGCTACCAAAGGAGGTAGATAATGAGAGGGAGAGGCACTACCAAACAATGGTATAGAATACCATATGGTAGGGAAAAATCACTACCAGAAAGTGAGTAGAAGAGATATACAAATAAATTAAGATGAACTATTAAACAGAAGAACTTTTTTTGGCTGCGACAGAAAACTGCTGACGAGTCTTACAAGAACTGCAAATGAGATGAGGTAATATGGAGAGGGGTATTGTGGGTAGAGTCTTCGCTCTAGTTTTTGGCTGGCACAAGCTATGCAACAGCAGAACTAGTTCCGAGGATCAGAACTGTAATCCAAAGGTAAAGGATAAATGAATACTGACATCAGATACAAGCTTATGCTACTTGCTCCAAAACATCTTAACCAAAACACAGACTTCATATTACCTCCAGTAATAACACAAAGAAACCATAAGCCACGAGTCAGAGGACAATCTCAAATATGACCACATGCTTCATTCCATAGAGAAAACCCACCAAAAACTCAGCCCCCTCTATATGGCCAAACACAGATCAAGCAAGAATTACCTTAGCAGCAAACATGCCTCCTATTATACGCTTTCTCTATTCTTACAAAAGAACCACGTATAAAAACTAAACTAGCCACCTACTACTACAAAATGGCTACATTTGCAAGCAACCTTAAAACAGCATTGCCTTGCATTAAAAGAATTAAACTGGCTTGAACTCCCAAACCAGCTGGCATTCATAACCAATAACTACCCACAACCTACTGTGCAGTCTCCAGACAAATGCCCAGCATTGCCAAATACTCCGCTGTACTATTCATCCACTAGATACCTTCACTCCAAACTCATGTCAACACTGCTGGAGACTACTTGTTATGGGTAGAAACTCTGGAATGAAATCCGTACATTTAAAACCTGACAATTTCAAAACTCTGCTTAAAAAGCACCTATGGCAAAGATGGCTATTCTTCCTGCTCACAAAGCTAGCTTTAGATTGCTTCACAATCTTTTGTACCTTCTCTCTCTCTCTCTCCTCATACTCCACTAATTTCCTAAACTTACTCTTCCTCCCCCTCACCCCACCACAGACTATGCCTCCTCTATCCATTTGTTTTCCAGCTCATTCACAGTTTCTTTCATATTTAATTTAAGCTACATTACTACTTGTCCAACTAGAAAATTACCAACCTCAAACACACCCCAGTTAGATCTTCTCCATGCAGCTATCATACTACACACATTTTTCTACTCAATACTTAATATACATTTCTTGGTCATGTAAAAGAAATAATGTAAATAAACTCATCCAAAGATGCTTTAACCTGCAATTATAAATTTTAATCATGTGTAACATCTCTAGATAGATAAAAAATAGTTATAAAACCTAGCCTAATTGATACACAAGCCTATTGGCAGGAGCTTACTAGTAAGCAGCTTGAAAATTTCTACCAATTTTCTGCAGAAAATAGTTTTTAACAGATTTCTGGAATAGATGCCAGGTAAAGAAGACACATTATATTCATGTAATGTGCATTACTATATATAAAATACAGCTGGGGCAGTAAGCATAACTCCAGTGGCAGAAAATTTCACTTTCCTGCAGAAAATGCCAATTCATACGTACAGTGAAATGTATACTGCACTGAGTTAATGACATTCTTCCCTTAAGGACTTGCATGCAGCTCAGCACTTTCGATGTAGCCCATACAAGTATTAGTGGCATCTTTTCACATCAGAAGTGGACAGAAATACTTAATCAGCTCACTACAGATCTCTTCTTGGCATTAGGACTATTGCAACTGCTTATTTTTAAAGTGAAATCCTTCCTCAGAGCTGCTTTTGGTTTGGCTACTTTTCCAAAGTGTTACAGAATCTGCTGCATGTAAAAGACATCCAGTGCTAGAGTATTTTGCACTTCGGTTGATTTTTTACTGTATTTGAAAAGAATCATACTGGTTGTCACATTTCTCGCACGTTTTATAGTTTCAAAGCTGAACAGTTTCCACTGCTGTAATACTTGCATTGTCTGCTAGTTTTACAGGATAGTACCTAAACTGTGCGGATTCCCTGCACTTTAACTCTAAAACCTACATTTTTACATTTCAGACTGCAGTGGCAGAAGTGAGCTGTTGCAAATCCATCTGAGTTGGAGACTGCTGGCTGTAAGCTTATTGCGCATTTTCCTGATTGGTCTGTAGAACTTTTCTGAATCTACAAGCCCAGCATTTGCCGTAGCTTGCACTTCACTTAGTGCCATGTATAAACAAAATGCTAACTGCCGCTATCAAACTAAATTTCCCTTAGAATAACTCTGCAAACTTCTAGTTCCCCTGCTGCTCTAGGAGAATCAGACTTGCACTAAGAGCAGCATCACCTTGTTGGGATAGCTGCATTTCACCCACTCCCCTGTGCCATCATCCCAGTACAGTTTAAGTCTCCAGACGTCCTGGTTAAACATGGTAAACACCTGAATTCGTGGATAGGCACTTCCCCATGTCTGGCCAGCTTGGTGGACATGAGCATCCCGATGCAAAGTAGCAATGGTCTCATGTATACTGACAACCATGTAATCCTGAAAGTCTTGGCTGCACCAAAAACTGAGACATGACTCACTAACGGATAAAAAATGACAGGTTGTCAGCACACGCACATTTCCCTCAAAGGTCACCACACAAACCCACATATGCGGAGACACTCAAGTAATTTACCAAAACCTCAGGCTTCCCATATGTTGTCTTAGGGAACCATGTGCAAACAAAACAATCAACCACAGTCTCCACAGGAAAGCCCTTAAGGAGAAGCACACCTTCAAATCTGTCATAGGACATGCCATTGTGATGCCCCCCCCCCCACGAGTTAGTCAGTTGCAAGTCAAGAAGCCAGGATTCCCCAGATCATACAGGCACTCAAGCCACTCAATTAGTACCAGTATGACTCCACAGTTCATCTGGATGTGAATGACAAGAGATGTCTCCATATAGTCAATGGCAATACATGATGGACCTCCTGAATAAGTGTCAAAGGCTAGTATGAGCCTCTCATTGAGGCAGCATTCTATCACCAGGAATGATACCACAACACAAACAGAAAATTAATTGAATATTTGTCTTGGCTACTGGTGTTATTCCAAGGGGAACCAGTATTTATCAGCCTGGGACATAATCAATGGACCACGCTGCTTTGTCAGAGATGGTCTATACCAGTCTCTTCTAGGCTTTCAAATACTGGCCAAGGCATTAGCCACCCCCCAATGATGCCTTTTTCAGGCACTGCCAAACCAGCAGACCAACTAAACAAATTCTTCTAATGCCAAGCTGAAGGTACTACTGCTCAGTGCCGAGTCTTAAGAGACTGCACTCCCAGGAAGTTCTCCTCACCCTAGAAGAGCCAGACATGTGTGCAGTTAGACATCGATCAAGGCTGTGGAAAGCTAAAATTGTTATCACACATTCAGACCACCCTCTGAAGAGGAAAAATGAAAGTAGTTTCCATTTACATAAAATGTATACCTCTGACTGGTAATGCAGGATGACTCACTTCAGCTATTCCATGCCCAGGTGCCATCCCCCACCACAATCGCTAGCTACATCACTCTGCATACCTGAAGTTACTAGGATCACTTACCATTCAGCCCAACACTAATCATGGACGATTTTAGGCTACCTCTCCATAAGCTGGGAAATTTACACCAACATTAACATGCAGGCTCACAGATTCCTGGGGTTTGTCAATGCAAATGCTCCGAATAGCTGGCCTGCACTTCCATTAGGGGCTCAAATATCCTTGACAGTACTCAAAACATGGAGGAGCACTGCACCCCCCCCCCTCCAAGTGCAATAAGATTGGGTCATAAATTGGTCTCCTTTGAAAATAAATGTAATGGTAGAACCCTCAAATACTAAAGAATTTTTTCCAAAACAAAATTACCTTCTATTAAGTGGTAGCGATAAAAAGCTTCCAGTTACCTCAAACATGAAGGCCCATGCAGAAGTATACACGACTACCCTGTACAACCATTTAAATTGCAGAAACAGTAGTACCTGACCAATCAGGTCTAGCTGGAAAAACAAGCCTGCCTTGTCAGACCCCTGACAGACTATACAACATAAGGAAGAAATCCCTGTCTAGAAGTGGGAGGGTGCGCACAGTAAAAAAATCCCCCAGTCTTAAAGAAAATCAACTAGTCAAGTCTTCAAAAGCTAAATGAGACCAAAATAGCCTCGAGTGAAAGATAACCACAAAGCATTTTTAGTTGTCAGAAATCTTAAGGAAAACACTGTGCTGAGTTGGCTGTAGCCTGCACTACCTATAATCAGCTAGAATTAGCATACTTGCTGGCCAATAAATTTAGCTGAAACCCCCCCCCCCCCCCCCCCCATCACCTCTGGTCACTTCCACAAGAAATAACACCCTACCACTCCTTTGGCAGTTATCACAATCAGGTTGTCACTGGCACTCTAAAAGCTAGAAATGTAGCATCAGTGAGTTTCGAAAGAATCAGAGTGCCTAAACAGCTTGAAACATGACCTAGCAGACCCACTTAGATCTCTAACCATAGTCTCCAGACAGGTTTTGTCCCAGTAAAAAAAGTCACCCTTCTGCATGGGTGGGGTAAATCAACTAACCCAGGAAATTATCTACCCACAAGCCTGACTAGCCTCACATACAAGAATGGACCGGACCATATTAATGACGTAGGCAGTCTCCAGACTCTAGAGCCAACCCAATTCAGCTTAGTCCAGAGAAGGTCTTGCCTGCTCAGTCTGGTGGACTTTGAGAAGGTCACCAAGACCATGGATGATTAAGAGTGCATACTGCCTACCTTGACCTAGCCAAGACAAGAGACAGAATGCCACAGTTGGGCATTACAGAAACTCAAAATTGTGCATAAAACTAAGTCACCAGATGGACAGCCAAATGGATCAGATAGGACACGTCAAGAGTGGGGCAGTCCACATCCAGCAAGAGAGCAGTCAGTAATGGACTAGCACAGGACTCCGTGTTAGACCCCCTCCTGTTCAGAATATACTTCTGAAATGTCAAGGCAAATGCAGATGGCCTTTGGCTGACAAAATCTGCTGATTACTGCAAGATGGGGGCAATCTACTCCTAAACAATGTGGATATCCCACAGAAAGGTCAGACAGACTGATGTCACAGCCATGGCCTCAAACTAAATGTAAACTGCATAACCACCATTTAAAGAATCAAATACCCTACAAATTACAACACTGACTAAGAAGTGGACCCAGTGGAGAGAGATCTGGGTGCTCCAATAGCAATCGGAAACTTGTCCACGGTGGTGAGGAAATTACATGTGGCTCAGCTTATAAGTACAGGCACAGCATCCAGATCCAAGGCCGTCATAGTACTACTGTACTTGGCCCTCAGACCAAGAATGGAATACAATGCACCCTTTTGCATGTACCCTGCCAGGCACCTGCAACAGCTGGAGTGTCCTCAAATTTTCACATGAAAAATACACAGTATAATCACCATGTCATATGTGGACCAATTAAAAGCCTGTCACTGTATTCAGTTTCCCCAATTACTGAGACCCAGCCTTGATGGAAATTTTGATATTTGCAAAACTGCATGAGGGTTACCCCTTCCAAAGATCTAAACCTGATCTCTGACACAATACATCATACTGGATAGGCATATGTATCCCAGTGCTTGCCCATCCACTGGAATATACTTCCTAATCACATGAATAGAGCCCTTCCTGACCATCTTCGAGGGCAATTTGGACCAATGGCTGGAAAAAAAATTTGCACATTCACTCCAGAGGTGGTGCCCATGTCCCTTATGGACAGAAACAGCTTAAATATTGTCAAAACTCTGCTTGACCCTAGGGATAGACAATTGTGTAAAATCTGAAAAAACTAGCTAGGCTTGTAATAGCTCTCGAGCATTTAGCCTATTAATCTCCTCTGAATCTAGGAAATAAAATGCAGCTTAACTGCCTGGCACAGTGTCCACAAAGGCCTACTGGCTAGCAATACAGCATTCAGTCTGACTTTCATAACTTAACATATGGATATTCAATTTTAAACTAGTTAGGTTGAGCTTTAAGGCTATGTGAGAAATCTGCATCTTAGACAGAATAGACTGCAACGTTTTACTTCCATTAACACCCTGAAACTTCTTGTGATCCAATACTAAGAACATAGCTCACAGATTTTCAGGGATGCACGAATGTAGATTTTCTGGTCATGCAAAAACACTCAAAACTGTCAAACTTCAGATCTTCACTACAAAAATGCATAGCTGAAAATGGTGCAACAAGTCATACTAATTGGCCAGCTTTATTTTCAGCATTGTCACTTGCAGACCAACCAGAAGTGCAGGATTTTTTTTAACAAAATATAAATTAAATGGTTGTAATTAACAGTAATAGTACCTTAGTTACACCATTCACTATTATAATTTTATACTTATTGCAAGACTATACATATTTCAAGCTCTTTACAGCTTAGTACATCTGCATAAAGTGCATTACACTAAATATTTTGCAGTGAACAGATTAAATCCATACTGTGTACCACCAAAAATTCAATGGTGACAGACTATGCAAACATCAGCCAGGATCACTGAATGATAAACGGATTTAAAACGAAGATTTGGGAGCAAGATCACAGCCCTTCAGTGTTCGTGGTTGGCTTTGAAGATGTGAATAACCATAATCCTGGCAAGAAGTTGGCACCAGTTCTGGACAGTCCGCAATATTTGATAATACCCCACTGTGCAAGACCAGATTCATCAGGGAAGTTGAGAGAAGAAAAATTTCAAATTTGCTGTGCTGGGCTTTGTGCAGTCTCGTGCGATTTATGAGCCAGCAGCGAATAAAAACATTAAATTCTGTCTAAAGCTGAAGCTATGCTCAAATAACTGTTCTTATGCTTTCCTAATGTGATAAGCAAATCATTCTAGTGTTGGATATGTAGCATCTGTTGCAACACCACAATTGTTGTCTTTTGTGGACATCAAGATGTAGCCATCATTTCCCCAGTAAGTTGACCATGAATTCTTTACAAGCCAGTAGGGTTCACCCTGCAGCACACCATAGCCCACAGCCAAAACAGCATGATCCAGACGGTCTGTTGTATTCCCTGCAAAACATCAGAATGTCAAGAATGAGCAAGTCTTAATTTGTGATTCACTTTTTTCAGAACACACTAACACCAAACTAGTTGAAAATGAAAAAAGCATCATGTACCACGCAAACAGAGCAGTTAACCACCAAATACACAAATAATCAAATGTAGCAAATTGAATATGGTCCACAACACCATCTAAATGGAAAAGGTACCCAAAATACTGCAATAGCCTCCATTTTACAGCCCATTAACTTGAGATGGCAACAATCCTACCATTTCTCAAAGTTTTCCTAGTATTACTAAATAGTAATATAGTACCACAAGATTGGAGACTGTCAGTGCAATGCACCTTTCATTGTTGAATACTGAATTGAAATGAGCTGTTTTCATAGAGTTGAAAGATCTGCCTCATAGCAGTTTACTGTGGGTGTAGCAGTTTACTGGCCAGCAAGCTCTACATAGTGAAGAGCAAATATATAGTCTTCATATACTAAGGTCACAATGGACTTTTGCAGAAACCCTTATCCCCCACCCCCAACCATTATGCTACCACAGTTAATGCCATCAGGTTAGACATTTACACCTTAGATCAGTTACACTTATCCAACTTGAAGAGGCCATCAGCGAACGAGTGAAAAGGCTACCTTACTGATCCCTGTATGGAATAAACACCCACTGAAGGACTGCCTTCTCAGATAACTAATCACTCATTTTAAAACTAAAATGTCTTTGTAAATTTAGGAAGGAAATCTCACACACTCAAGGCAAAACCTGACGTGAGTAAATATCAAGGATAACTGCTCTCCCCTGAACTCCACCCCCAGAAAGATGAGGCAAAAAAACTAAGGAGCAAGAGGAGGCAAAAAAATAAGGAGCAGCTCTGAAACAAAAAGTTTGGCTGGAACTGCAGGCTAGGGCTTAGGAAAAATAACCCTTACAAAAGGCCAAACAGGAAATCCTTAAATTAGTGTGCAAATGTGTTAACATGAGGCTTCTTTGAAGGCAGACAATTATGCAGCACCTAAATGAGATACTTAAGCTGGTGCTTAACCACATTTCTGCTTTCCAAAATCAGCTACAATAAAACGGTGGATGATGTACCTGTTGAATAAATTGTCACATACTACCTTAGACTTGTCTGGAATCTGTAAACCCACCAAAATGAGTTGGCATGGGATACCACTTATCCCACAGAACAGCTTTCTGGCAACTTTATTCACAAACATTTGCCTGACAACCCAGGAAGCCTAGGGGATCTAAATCTTGTCATGGCCATCAGAAGAGTCATTTCAACCACAGACTACTTTCTTGGGTTGTCCAGAAATGTTTGGTTACAAGCTTGCAGGAGGGAGTTGCAGACAAGGCCTACCAACTTGTTCATTTCTCCAAACGTTAAGGGTTGTAAGGGAAATGCCCCAGCCCAAGACAACTCCTAGGCTTTCATCACCTCTGCACTGTTGGTGCAAGAGCACGGCACCCTGCTTGTTCAGGCTTCATGCTACAACCTACAGGAAGATGCTGAAAGTAACTACCAATCATGAAAAATTCCAGGAATTTATATAGTGCGAGGTCTCCTAGAGACACATTTTCCTGGCAAAAATGAAATTCTAAGCATTAAAGCGTAAAGACGCCAGACTGGATTATCCAGAAGATCTCGACGGAGACAAGATACCCAAATATAAAGGACTGCTACACTAAACATAGGCCCACTGACTAAACATGTCTTGGAAGTGTACGACAATGGCTAGAAGAGGGGAGCCAGATTATACATCCAGGAGATGAGATGAAATGGAATGGCAGAGTAGCAGTTGCCTGGCCTGAAAGATGCAGCCTCTGACTAAGGGGGTGGAAAGAAATATCGTGGGAATCTGCTATCAGTGAGGCAAATCAGAATTTTGACAGTCACAGCAGACTCCAATGTAGAGAGGCTGACAAGACAGTTCTTACCAGTGCAGTCCTGCTGTGGAGCAAAGTAGCAGACAAGGCAGCAGTTGCAGAACTACAATAAAACAAGACCAGATAAGTTGGCCTTGATCATGGGTGACCTGAAGGCTCATTTTAGGACAGACTGAAAAGAATGCAGATAGTCTGGGTCAACATGGCTCAGGCAACAGCAAAATATTTTCTGTACTCTCGCAAATTTCTTAACGGTGGCTAATGCATGGTACAGCAAGACTGTCTTAAGATCACAAAAGAATGACCAACATGCCACTTGGGTAGACTTTCCAAGTAAGAAAAGGTCACTGGGATTGAATCAAATTGCAAATTCCTCATGAAAGGTTCTGCCTCCAACAGAAAAGTACAGTTGTGTACACTTACCATAAATGTGGATGTTAGAGTGTATTCACTGTTGCAGTCATCACATTTGGGTTATCTTCGTCAGGGTAGCCCTAAGCAGGCCCGAATACCAGAGGCTTAGTATTTCTGCATCTGTTGCTGTTGCTTCAGGACTGACATCAGGTAGTCAGTAGTATAAAGTAAGGCAGCCAACGCCACTACAGTTTTTCTTGCCCCATCAGAAGCACCCAAGTGGGAGCCAGGTTCTGGTGGAAGAACCCCACCAGTAGACGCAAATACCAAAATGATCCTTGTAAGGAGAGAGAAGAAAGGAGGGGGATGGAGGGAGGGAAACCAGGACTGCAACAGTGAATACGCTAACATCTACATTTATAGTAAGTGTACACAACTGTACTATGTTCTCAGTGCTTCACTGTTGCAGTCATCACATTTGAGTCTATTCTCAAAGCTGAGGAAGGTGGAGGCAGTCAAGGAGACTAGGGGCTGGCTAGGATGCTCTGCAAGACTGCAGTGGCAAACCCTGCCTTGGATCTGGAGAAGATAGGCAGGTGGTAATGTTTGGTGAAAGTGTGAACAGATGCCCAGGTGACAGCCTGCAGGATGTCCCTGGTGGGAACTCCTGAGGAAAAGTGGAGGCTGCTCTGGTAGAGTGAGGCCGACCCCCTTAGGGGGAGGTTTTCCGGTTGCTTGTAACAAATATATGCAGTGTGCTATCCATTTGGAAATTGTTTGGAGATGGCTTTGCCCTCTGCCCCTGCAGCAAAGCTAACCATCAATTGATCAGACTTTCTGAAGGATATAGTCCTGTCTAGATAGAATCTGAGCTGTCTGTGCACATCTAGAGAGTGCAGGATCCTTTCCCCCTTGTATTGTGGGTTAGGGAAAAAGGTGGGCAAATGTATTGGTTGGACACCACTTTGGGCATGAAGGGTGGGTTAGCCCCGAGGGAAACACTGTCTGCATGGAAGATGAAGAGCTCTACAGCCATGAGTTCTTGTAGCTGAGACCCTTCTGGCTGAAGTGATGGCCAGAAGGAAAGTAGTCTTCCAGGAGAGAAAGTTCAACTCTGCAGAAGATGCTGGTTCAAGGGGGGGGGGGGGGCAGGGTGAGCTTTTCCAACACAAAGTTAAAGGTCCCAAGCTGGGGTAGGTGCTCTTCTGGGTGGTCTCAAGTTGCTAGCCCCTCTTAGGAATGGTTTGATCAGAGGGTGTGAGAAAAGGGGCTGCTCGGGGGGGGGGGGGGGGGACCACTGTGTAGCAGGTCAGCAAAGTAATCTAGGATGACAGGGAGGGAGGGTTGTGCCATATCAGCTCCCTTAGCCTGGATCCAGGTGCAGAATTTGTCAGCATAAAAGACTTTCTAGTGCTAGGGCATCTAGTCAGGGAGTAAACCAAGCTACCAATACAGTTTTGTACCTACCATAAATGTAGATGTTAGAGTGCTAATACAGCTGCAGTCATAACAGATGGGTTCTCCTGCTGTCAGGCGGGTCCTCGGTTGGCCGAATTCCAAAGTCTAGGTCTGGCATCGGTTGTAGTCGCTTCTTCCCTGACGTTAGTGCGACAGGGGTATAAAAGAACCAGCCAACGCCATTTTCTTCAGTTTTTCTTGCCCCAGATGTCAGGTGCCCCCAGAAAGAAGGCAATACATAAAATTATGTAATAATGCAATATAATCAAAGACCAGTAGTTGCAAGCAAATACACCATAAAAGATGACCCCTAGAGGGGAAGGAGGGAGGGAAACCTGGACTGCAGCTGTATTAGCACTCTAACATCTACATTTATGGTAGGTACAAAACTGTACTATGTTCATCGTGCATACAGCTGCAGTCATAACAGATGGGTAGAATCCCAAAGCTAAGAAAGGGGTGGTAGGCACTAGGTGGAGCTAGGAGCCAAAATGCCCTGCAAGACTGCAGTGGCAAAGCCTGCTCTAGATTTGGAGTATAATGGTAGGTTGTAGTGCTTAGAGAAGGTATGCACAGAACTCCAAGTGGCTGCTTCTAAAATATCCTTGGTAGGAACTCCTCTGAGGAAGGCTGCAGAGGTGGCTGTGGCCCTGGTAGAATGAGTTCTAATGCCTGTAGGTACAGTTTTGCCATGAAAGGAAAAGCAAAAGCGTATGCAGTGGGCTATCCATTTTGAGATTGTCTGTTTGGATATTGACTTTCCTCGAGCTCCTACCGCATAGGCCACAAAAAGCTGTTCTGATTTTCTGAAAGGCTTTGTTCTGTCCAAATAATAACGCAGTTGTCTGTGGATGCCCAAGGAATGCAGTAATCTCTCCCCTTTGTTTTGAGAATTAGGATAAAAAGTAGGTAAATGTATGGCCTGATTTAAAGCTACCTTGGATACCACTTTAGGCATAAAGGACGGGTTGGTACGTAATGAAACTCTGTCCTGATGGAAGATGATAAAAGGCTGGACAGCCATAAGAGCCTGTAGTTCTGAAACTCTATGAGCTGAAGTGATAGCCAGAAGGAAAGCTGTTTTCCAGGACAAATATTGTAAATCTGATGAGGCAGCTGGCTTAGGAAGCAAAGTCAGTTTTTCCAGAATTAAATTAAGATCCCAAGCAGGTATTGGTTGTTTTCTTGGAGGTCTTAAATTCTTAGCCCCTCTGAGGAACTGTCTTAATAGAGGGTGAGAGAATAAAGGTGGATCAGTGTTGTATTCTGCAGAAATGGCTGAGGCATGGATTTTGATGGAGAACGAAAGTCCACTGCTTAGCAGTTCAGCCAAATATTGTAGTATTTGAGGTAAATTCAGTTTTCCAGGGCACTGGCCCTTTTTCTCATTCCAAACACAAAAACGTTTTTATTTTGCAGAGTAAGCTTTTCTAGTTGATGGCCTTCTGGCCTCCAAAATGACATCCTGCACCTCCTTGGAGAGCAGGGCCTGCTGCGATGCTAAGGAATCTTCCATGTGGCTAGATTGAGTGTTTTCAGCTGACTGAAGAGTTTTGAAGCTGTGCCGAGGCGGAAGAAGAGGCATTAGAGGCAGGGTCCATGGTGGGGAATGAGTCAGGCTCCTCAGGAGTGGGTACCAGTGTTGCCTTGGCCAGTCTGGAGCAATGAGGATCATCTTTGGTCTGTCTGCTCTGGTCTTCAATAGGACTTTGGGCAGCATAGGAAGAGGTGGGAAGGCATAAACTGTCATTGATGTCCAACTGAAAGAGCGTCCACTCTCCAGGTCTTTGGATGGAAGATCCTTGAGCAGAATTTTGTCAATTGATGATTTTTGTGGGAGGCAAAGAGATCTATGTCTGGCCTTCCCCATTCTTGGATTATTTCTGTAAAAAAACTTTTGGATGCAACTTCCATTCGTGTGGATCTGTCATATTCCTGCTTAGGTTGTCTGCCAGCGTGTTTTCCTTGCCTGGCAAGTGCTGTGCTTGTAGTTCCATTTGTAAGTCCATGGCCATGTTCCAAAGTGACATGGCCAGTCTGCATAAGGGATAAGAAAGTGTTACTCCCTGCTCGTTTATGTACCACATAACTGTGGTGTTGTCTGTTCTTATCAATAGCTGACCTGGTTGTAGAAGGTCCTTGAAAGCTGTAATAGCATTTATCACTGCTAGCATTTCTTTTTGATTGATGTGAAGGTGCTTTTCTTTTTGGGTCCATTTGCCCTGAATGCACCGGTCTGTCATGTGCGTCCCCCAGGTGTAGTCAGAGGCATCTGTTGTGATGACTATTTGCTTGAGGCTTGCTGAATGGAAGACCTGTTTGTTTGGCATGCTTGAGCCCACCACAGAAATTCCTTTTGCAGACATGGAATTAGTGGTATTATTGTTTCCAAACTGTGGCTGTGTTGAGACCATATGTTTTTTAGGTACCATTGTAGTTCTCATATGCAGCTTTGCACATGGGATTAGTAAGATGCAAGATGCCATGAATCCCAGAGCCTGCAGGATTTTCCTTGCAGTCAGCCTGGTGCAATTTTCCAGTGTTCTGAAGTATTGAATTAGTTGCCCCTGCTTTTCTGGCGTGAGGTAGGCCATCTGGGTGTTTGTGTCCAAATTAGCACCCAGGAAAATTATCTTCCGAGAGGGTATTAGTCTTGATTTCTCTTTGTTGACTGTGTATCCTAGAGAGTTTAATAACATTATTACATAAGCCAGATGTTTCAGAAGAATGTGCTTGCTGTCCGCTTGGATCAGGCAGTCGTCCAAATAAGGGTATATTTGTATCCCTTGAAGTCTGCAGTAGGCAATTACTGATGCCAGGCATTTCCGTGAATACTCTGGGCGCAGTAGATAAACCAAAGGCCAATGCAGAGAATTGATAATGGGTTGAACCTGCAAGAAATCCGAGGCATCTTCTGCAATTTTGTCTGATTGGGACATGCAGGTATGCCTCCTTGAGGTCCAATGTTACCAGCCAAGACTCCTTGCCCAGCATGGGAAGAAGTTGCTGTAGAGTGAGCATCTTGAATTTTGAGTAGAAATGTGTTTAGGATGGAAAGATCCAAAATAGGTCTCCAATCTTTTCCCTTGGCACCAGAAATAGCCTGGAATAAAAACCTTGACCTTGTTCGTGTGTAGGTACCTCTTGAATAGCTTTCATGTTTATAAGATCTGAAATTTGCTTTTGTGCCTCTGCCCTTTGATTGTGTGGCAGGTTTGGCATGCCTTTCATTTTTGGAAGGGTATGAAAATGGAATTTGTAGCCTCTGTTTATAATGTTCAGGATCCATTTGTCCTTTGTGACAATATGCCAATTTTTTTGAGAATAGTGCCAGCTTTCCTCCTAAGGGGGCTGCCCTTTGATTGTGTGGCAGGTTTGGCATGCCTTTCATTTTTGGAAGGGTATGAAAATGGAATTTGTAGCCTCTGTTTATAATGTTCAGGATCCATTTGTCCTTTGTGACAATATGCCAATTTTTTTGAGAAGTGCCAGCTTTCCTCCTAAGGGGGCTGCCATTTGAGACCTGGTTGGCATGCAAAGGGGAAAGTCATTGGTTTTGCTTTCTGAAAGAGTGCGAGTTGTCCTCACCACCTCTGTGTAGGAGCTTGCCATTGTCTGCCTCTGTACGAGCCTCGTGTTTGTCCCCTGCCCCTCTGGCGCATGTATCTGCCTCTTTGGGGTCGGTCTGTGGCAGGAAAGGACCAGTTTTGGGAAGGCCAATTTCTACTAAAACGTGGGGGTTGAACCTGCAGAAATTCTCAGTTTGCATCGATTTAGTCTTTTCCTCCATTTTCCGTAATACTTCCTCAGCATTTGCCCCAAATAGTACATCCTTTTGAAGAGAGGCGTCTAGTAATTTAGCTTTGACATGATCAGGCAAGGCTTGTTCCTTGAGCCAGGCATGCCTACGTATGACTGAGCCTGTAACAGCAGCTCTACACGAGGCCTCTAGAGCATCAAAACCACATTGTAAGGTATGTTTACCCACTTGTTCTGCACTATGCATCAAATCCTGCAACTCCATGTCTGGTTGTTCAGGTTGTGACATTTTACTTTTCAATTGAGATAACAGAAACTGTTGGTATTTTAGCATACGAAACTGACAGTTTAAGGCCCTCATGGATAAGGTAGCCGAGGTATATACCTTTTTTCCCCACCTTTCTAAGGATCTGGAATCTCTCTCTGAAGGCAATGGGGTTTTGGCAATGGAGGCCTTAACTCCCTTGGGCCCCTGTGAGATGGTTTCTAGGTCAGCAGCATGGCTTTTGTATAGAAACTGGTGTGAGTCAGGAACCCTGTAGTACCTGTCAGGCTTAACTGGAGCTGGAGGAAGAGAGTCCAGGTTAAGGCAGGCCTCAGAGTAAACATCATCTAGGATGTCCAGGACAGGAGGTATAGCCAGAGGCCTGTGCTGGGGTAACTAGAAATTCCCGAAGCCTTCTCTTGGAATCGGAATAATCCTGGCCTTCCCAGTGGAAGTGTTCCCTTAAGGTACGCAGAGTTTAACCAAATGAGTAATCCTCAGGGGGGGATACAGAAGGAATAGATTCCTCTGCATCAGAGTCTTCAAAAGGGGAGTAAGACTGTTCCTGATAATCAGAGTGCTCTGAAATAATGGAGCCTTGATCAGAGGAGGGGGAAATCTTCCTCCACTCTGGGTCTTTAGTCCGGAGGTGGCCGAGAACCTCTGATTAGAGTAATTAAATCCTCAGCCATTTTAAGCATCTGTTTCTTAGGCATGGGGTCTGGAGATGGGCCCTGTGTAGCTGGTCTCTTAGGGTGCATGGTAGCTTTAGACTTGGTGAAAGCCTTGGAGAAAGAAGAGGAAGGTCTGAAGACACCTTGAGTGGAGGTGGACCTGTCCAAATTGTGTTTCAACACCAAGTGTGGCTTCGGTATCTGTAGTCAGGGTGTGGGCAGAGGAGCATGCGACCTCGAGTACAGGAGACACCGCCAAAGATGTGTCGTCGGTAATCAGGGGCTGCGTAGGCGCCTCGCTGAGAACCGGACCACGTGTAGTCTGCTTTGGCGTGGTGTCGGTAGAGGCCGCGGACCTCTAGTGTCGGTCCTTGTCTTTGCGTTTTTGTAGACAAAACCTGAGTCGGAGTATCCGACGACATAGTATAGTTAAATGCTTTTCAAAAATAATGCTGGGCGAACTCCGCCCAACGCTTAATAGTGCGTTTGTTGAATGTAGCACAAAAACAGACAGACGTCGTGGTCTGGGCCTAAACAAGGTATACAGAGGGAATGGAAATCCTTATGCGGTATTTGCTTCCCACAAGAAATACAATTATTAACTTTGTCTGACATCGGTCTGAGGCAAGAAAAAAAAAGTTTCCTCAACGGGGTACTTAGCTTTTAAGAAGACTTCAGTTCCAAATTTTTCGTAATCCCAGGAGCTGGCCGACCGGCACTTGCGAACTGCTTCTGCTTCGGGCACCGCGTGGCAAGAAAGACTGAAGAAAATGGCGTCGGCTGGTTCTTTTATACCCCTGTCGCACTGATGTCAGGAAAGAAGCGACTACAACAGACGCCGGACCTAGACTTTGGAATTCGGCCAACCGAGGACCCGCCTGACGGCAGGAGAACCCATCTGTTATGACTGCAGCTGTATGCACGATGAACATCTGAGGGTCTGCAATTGGGGATGCATGAATTCTCCTTCCCTCTGGGTCAGGAGGGCTGGGGTCTGGTTGAGATGCCATGGCGGCAGTGGGGACAGGCTGCGCAGCAGTGGGTACCAGTGCTGGTGAGGCCAGTCTGGAGCTATAGGACTTGTCCTTGGTTTTTCCTCCCTTATTTTGAGCAGTACCCTGGGAGAGGTAGCAGAGGAAAGGCATAGACCGACAGATTGACCCAGGGGAAGGACAGGGCATCCACTTTCCAAGCCATGCAGTGATGCTCCCTGGTTGTTTGAAGGTAGTTTTGTCTAGCTGCCACTCATGTGGGTCCAGAAGACTTCTGCTTAAGTGGTCTGCCAGACAGTTTAGAGAACCTGGCAGGAATTCTGCTAACAGGTGGAGTTGCAAGGCAGAGGTTGTGTGCCAAAGGGTCATGGCTAGCCTGCATAGAGGGTAGGAGCAAGTCCCTCGCTGCTTGTTGATATACCACATCACAGTGGTGTCAGTTTTGATCAGGAGAGCCCCTGGGGAGAGAAGGGTCCTGAAAGCAGTCAGTGTGCTGGACAGCTAACTTTTTTTTTGGTTGATGTGCAGATGGATTTGCTGTGGGCTCCATTGGCCCTATATGCATCTGCCATCCAGGTGTGCACTTCAGGCAGTCTGGTGAGTCTGTAGTGAGGGTCTGTGCAGCAGGGGGTGGTGGTGAGAAAAGTAGTCCCTTGTGGGAGCATGCCCACCAAGGAAAATCTTTTCTGAGGTAAGGTATCATGGGTATAAGTTTCCAGGTCTTGAGTGTTGACACCAAAGGCTTTTTAGGTACCATTGAAGTTTCCTCATATGCAGTCTAACATATGGAATAAGTAGAATGCAAGATGCCATGAACCCTAGAGCTTGCAGGATTTTCCTTGCAGATAACTGGGGTCTGGTGGCTAGTTGAGAGAAGTAGGCAGTCAGGTAAGTTTGCTTCTCTGGTGTAAGTAATCTCCTCTGGGATGCTGTGTCCAGGCTTGCTCCCAGGAATATAATCCTTTGGGTGGGTACTTGTTTGGATTTTTTTTCACTGATTGTGTACCCTAGGGAGGTCAGTAGGGACTTGGCCAGGTGCTTGAGCAGCTTTTCCTGACTGTCTGAATTAGGAAATCATCTAAGTATGGGTAAGTTTGGATATTCCTTTGTCTGCAAAGGCAATGGCCGGAGCCAAACATTTTATGAAAACTCTGGGAGCACTAGATAAGTCAAAGGGAAGTGCAGAGAACTGAAAGTGCAGAGATCCTGCCCCGAAACAGATATTTCCTGCACGATTCCCTGATAGAAATGTGGAGGTAGGCCTCTTAGGTCTGGGGTGGCTAGCCAAGCATCCTTGGAGAGCATGGGTAACAGTTGCTGGAGGGTGAGCATTTTGAATTTAGGCATCACCAGGAAGGTGTTTAGAATGGATAGAGGATGAGGCGCCAGGTGCCCTATTTTCTGGGTACTAGAAAAAGTTTAGAGTAGAGTAGAAACCTTGGCCTTTTTGTTCTGCAGGAACGTGCTCTATTGCCCTCAGAGAGCAGGAAAAGGACTTGCTTTTACACCTCTGCCCACTGGTTTGTAGGTAGATCTGGGAACCCTTTTGGAGTAGAGTGTGGAAAGAAAATCTGTATCCCTGGGACACCATGTTGAGGACCCAGTGGTCATTGGTAATGGTGGCCCAGGTGCTTGCATTAATGGTGGCTCAGGTGCTTGCATGAAATAGTTTTCCTCCTACAGGTAAGTGAAGGTGGGCAGAGGGAGGGGGTGGGGGAGGAGAGTCATTGTGAGTTCTTACCATGAGGGGGTGGCTTAGAACTCCTGGTTTTTGAAGTGGAGGAATTCTACTGGATTGAGCTCTGCATTCCCTGTGGCTGCTGTCTGGGGGTCCGCTTCCACAGGGTTTGGGCTGAAATGACCTGGTGGGAGCAGGAAAGGAGCAGTACTTAGAGGGGCAATGCCTGCTGAACCTGGGTGGCTGAACCTGTAAAATCCCTGTCTGGATAGATTTAGCTTCTTCCATCTTTAAGACCTATGCTGCCTTAGTGTCAAATAAGTTGTCTTTGTGCAAGGGTGCATCCAACAATTTAGATTCAACATGGTCTGGCAAGAGCTGTTCCTTAAGCCATGCATGCCTTCCAAGGACAGAACCGGTGACTGCTGCCCTGCAAGAAGCTTCTAGGGCATCAAAACCACAGTGCAAGGTGTGTTTAGTTGCCTGACTTGCAGAATGCATCAACTCTTGTAACTCTCTAGATTCTGCACAAGCAGGAAAGGAAGACACTGAGGAGTTCCATGGTATATTGCTGACATTTTAGCATATGGAACTGGCAATTTAGTGCTCTGATAGCAAGAGTAGCAGAGCCCATCTGTCTAGTGCTTGGGAATCCTTATCTGAGGGGGGTGGGATTCTTGGCAGAGGTCGCTTCAATTCCTTTAGGCCCTTGAGAAATTACCTCAGGGTCAGCAGTAGGATTTTTAAAAATAAATTTGTGAGAGTCTGGGACTCCGGTCAGGTTTTCTGGGTGCAGGAGGGAGGGTGTCAAACTGGATTCCTCCAGGAAAACAGTCCACAACATCCAGGATTGGGGAAATGGCCAGGGGTCTGTGTTGTACATTTAAGAATTCCCTGAGTTTGTTTGTAGACAGAGGGTAGCCCTGACATTCCCAATGGAAATGCTCCCTTAAGGTATGTAGGGATTTCCAAAAGGAAAAGTCCTAGGAGAGGCTGAAGGAATGGAGTCCTCCATCAGAAACAGAGGGGTTTCATGCCTTCATATTTCAGATTAATCAGACTCCTGTTCAGACAAAACTACTGGGGACAGATCTCTTTTGGAAGGGGTAGCTTGGCTTCCCCTGATCAGCATAAGGTCTTCCACCATTTTAAGCATTTGAGACTGAGGCAAGGAAAAAGGTGCCAGAGATTGGGTTGTCAGTTTCTTGGGTGTGGTTCATACCTTTGGCCTTAAACTTGGTAGTTTTTGAAAGAACGGTAGATGTGAAAGTCGGTTTGTCGAGAATCAGTAGTGCAAAGTACTTCCTCAGACGCCGGTGCCTGCTCAGCAGCTCCGGACCCATCCAAGGGAGGGACAACCGCAGGTTTCTTAGGTCGAAGAGCTTTGCGGGTCTCTGTAGCAGCCTGTGAATCCACAGAAGCAGGCATCAGGGGCTGCAAAAGTGCCTCACTGAGGACTGGAGAACTGACTACTAGCTTCACGGAAGGGTTGTTGGTAGGTATAGACCTGTGCGGTCTGTCTCTTATCTTTTTCGGAAGATCTGCTGTCAGATGGCTTACCGAAGCCATATCGGAATTAGAGGACTAAGTGAAAATATCTAGCTACAATAAGGGCCTGACGACGTATCAAAGCACAAAAGCAACAGCAGGGGACATTGTGGTCTGGGCCTAAGCAAGTGATGCAGTAAAAATGAAAGTGTGTGGTACTTTCTTTCCACAGGCGAGATAATTGGTAATGGACATTGGTTAGTGCAAGAAAAAAGGATCCCATCTTCAATTTGGAAGACTAGTGGCAGCCAAATGGCACTTGTGCAAACTGCTTTGGGCTCCGTGGCAAGAAAAACAGATGTAAATGGTGTCAGCTGCCTTACTTTAGGCTAGTGACTTGACGTCAGTCCTGAAGCGACAGCAACCGGCACAGAAATACTAAGCTTCTGGTATTTGGGCTGGCCGAGGGCTATCCTGGCAGGGATAACCCAAATGTAATGCCTGCAACAATGAAACACCAAGAACATCCACGGTTTGCAACGGTCAGCAGCTTGAAGTGAGCAGTGAAGCTCCACGATCAGACTATGCTGAAAAGCTTGAAGATGATCAGAACGAAAGTAGATTAGTGCAACTCATGGCTATAAGCACCTCAAGAAAGAGGAAACTGGTGGGGCAGAGCAGCACCTCAAAACATATGGGAAAACCAGATTACAACACATCCAGATGTGGAAATATGGTACATATCAGTCCAGACATGTGGATCACTGACATCTTACTAAAAGGATACTAGGCCTAAACATCAGTGGCACAACAAAGTAACACACTCTTCTTTGGTGCAGAAGGCTGTGGGTTGTATTCCCATATCCGGTAGATGGATTGCTGATACTGGAGTGCAGCTTAAGGGGGGTGCTGCACTTGGGTGTGCTGTCTTTCGAGATGTTAAACAGAGGACCCATCTGTGAGTTGGTGGCAGCTCAGGTAGATGTAAAGGATCACAGGGCACCTATTGAAATAAGTGAAGTTACCAGATGCCCTGGCTAGATCTCCCTTAATATAACCACCACCTCTGGTTTCAAAGAACAACATCCTACATGGACTGACAAAGCCCTGTCACTATACTCTGTCCTACAGACTGCTAGATGTGACCCGTCTGGCACCCCACCAACCCAATATGGTTGGATTTAGTGCACATCAGCAAACCAAGTGGCATAAGAAATGCAGAACAGTTTAGATTCCTAGACAAGAGTATCAGAATAGTTTGGAAGGACAGGTATCTCTTGCACAGGATACCACTGCTCTGGAACAGTCTCCCCATCCACATAAAACAAAGTTAATTCCGGTTCATATTCAAGCAAAACTAGGACCTACGGATGGGAAAATTTACCCCAAGACATCACCCTGTACTAGTACAGGGCAGAGGCAGCGTTTAATGCTTTTTCCCATTACAGATTCCCCTCAAATTATCTATACAATCCCAATTATTCTCATTAGATTATTCTCCAGAAGGAATACTGCAGCTCTTTATGCAAGGGAATACCAGGAGAATTAAGACATTACCCTCTTTAGACTACATCCAGTCAAAGCATGCATGGGGAGGGGAGGCAGGAATCCAATTACCATCCACGGTAGCAAATGCTCATCTTTAGATTTTCAAGGAGATTGAGAAATCAAAGACAGATTCTTCTCAAAGAGAGAACAGCCTGCCTAAGCCATACCATCCAAATATGGACACTTCTAATACATCACTGCCCTAACCAGAAGGCCAGGGACAAAACTGCAAGCAGCAACATGGAAGCCTACTAAAAAATTAATCCAGTGACCTCTTTCAGATACCATTTGACTCCAGAAATCAGGAAGTTCTACAAGTTTAAAAAACTTTGCTTTATCCACAGGAAAGGACTGGAACAAAGATGCAAGAGTTTAAAGAACCACATATGCAGGAGTCACCCTCTTACCCAGACTGTCAAAAACTTTGCCATATGTAAAACAGAAGTAAGGAGGAAAGGTGCTAAACCATGAAACATCTGCTGGACCAAAAGATCACATCTGGACCAGAAGATCAGAGATTCAGATCTAGAATGCTGAAAAGGGATGTTACTAAGCTGTGGCTTGTACGCATCTTCACTGTAGCAGAAAGAAGCCAAATATTTCCAAGCAACAAAGATGGACTTTAATGTCCAGGGAAGGTGACTAGAAAGTGCTGATTGAACACTTGACAAAATTTTTGCATGAAATGATTGAGACTGACATGGAATAGGTCAGTTCATGAAATTCTGGTAGCAAATTTTTCCAAGGGGGGGTCATTTGGGGAGGGCCACATTCAGGAAGGGCAAGTAACATCCTGGTCTGCCTCTGAAATGAGCAACAAGAACCTCAGCACTCCAAACATGGTGGGCACTGAAGGAGGGGAACATTAAGTAAATGGTTGGTCAGCACTCAAAACACTACAGGTGCAGCATGAAAGTACAGTTTTGTACCTACCATAAATGTAGATGTTAGAGTGAATATACTGCTGCAGTCATCACACTTGGGTTATCCTGCCGTCAGGCGGTCCCCGCAGTTGGCAGAATCCCAAAGTCTTGGTCCGGTGTCGGTTGTCGTCGCGTCTTCCCTGACGTCAGTGCGACAGGGGGCTAAAAGAGGCAGCCGACGCCATTTTCTTCAGTTTTTCTTGCCCCAGATGTCGGGTGCCCCCAACTAGGAAGGCAATACAAATAACTATGTAAAAATACCTTAGTAGATAAACAATAGTATTCGCCATTAGCAAATACACCACATAGGCATGCATCCAATAGATTGATGTACATGGAGTTATAACACCCTGGTATGTAGAGGGGATGGTGGGAGGGTAACCTGGACTGCAGCAGTATATACACTCTAACATCTACATTTATGGTAGGTACAAAACTGTACTATGTTCGTGTTATACTGCTGCAGTCATCACACTTGGGTTGAATCCCAAAGCTATGGATGGGTGGCTGGTTCCGTTAGGTGAAGCTAGGATGCTCTGCAGAACTGCAGTGGCAAAACCAGCTCTGGTTTTTGAGTATAATGGAAGGTGGTAGTGCTTGGTAAAGGTGTGCACTGAACTCAAGTAGCTGCCTCCAGAATGTCCTTGGTTGGAACCCCCCTGAGAAAGGCTGCTGAGGTTGCTGTAGCCCTGGTAGAATGGGACATAATATTAACAGGCACTGCTTTCCCATGGTGCCAGTAGCAAGAGCGGATACAGTGTGCTATCCATTTGGAGATGGTCTGTTTTGAAATAGCCTTTCCTTGTGAACCTGCAGCATAGGATACAAAGAGCTGGTCAGTTTTTCTGAAGGTCTTTGTCTTATCCAAATAGTAACGTAGCTGTCTGTGAATGTCCAAAGAGTGAAGGAGTCTTTCTCCTTTATTCTGGGGGTTTGGATAAAAGGTGGGTAATGAATGGTCTGATTCAAAGCCACACTGGATACTACCTTTGGCATAAAGGTAGGGTTAGTTCGTAAAGAGACACTGTCCTGATGGAAAATTATGAAAGGTTCCACTGCCATAAGTGCCTGTAGTGCTGAGACCCTGCGTACTGAGGCAATAGCCAGCAACAGAGCTGTTTTCCATGACAAGTATTGTAGTTCTGCTGAGAAGGCTGGTTCGAAAGGAGGCAGTGTTAATTTTTCTAAAACGAAGTTGAGGTCCCAAGCTGGCGTTGGGGGGTTTTCTGGGGGTTCTTATATTCTTAGCCCCTCTGAGAAACTGCCTTAGTAAAGGGTGTGAGAATATGGGAGGATCCGTATTGTATTGAGCTGAAATGACTGAAGCATGGATCTTAATGGATGAGAAAGAAAGGCCTTTGTGTAGCATCTCAGTTAAGTATTGCAGTATTTGAGGAATGTTTGGTATCCAAGGATTTTGGCTTTTAGCCTGGTTCCATGCAATCTTTTCCATTTGTCCGAGTAAGTTTTTCTGGTGCTGGGCCTCTTGGCCTCCAAAATGACATTCAGGACGTCCTTTGAGAGAAGTGTTGATTGATAAGGTATTCTTCATGCAGCTAAATTTAAAGTTCTGAGCTGACTGTGAAGGATTTGAGAGTTTTGCCGAGTCAGCAGAAGTGGGAACCGAGGCAAGATCCATGGAGGGCTGCGAGTCAAGGTCCTTAGTAATGGGTACCAGTGCTGACGTGGCCAGTCCGGAGCAATGAGGATCATTTGAGGTCTCTCTGATCTGACTTTCAGTAATACCTTGGTCAAGAGGTAGTGGTGGGAAGGCATAGACTGTCAATGCTGTCCAACTGAATGATAGGGCATCCACTTTACAGGCTAGGGAATGATAAGTCCTTGTGCAAAATTTCTGTAGTTGGCAATTGTTGGGGGAGGCAAATAGATCTATGTCTGGGCATCCCCACCTTTGAGTTATCATTGAAAATACTTGTGGGTGTAGTCTCCACTCGTGAGGATCTGCCACATTTCTGCTTAATTCGTCTGCCAATACGTTTTCCTTTCCTGGCAGGAATTGTGCTTGCAGTTGTACTTGGAAAGTCAATGCTGTGTTCCACAAGGTCATTGTCTGCATAAAGGGTAGGAGTGTGTTCCTCCCTGTTTATGTACCTCATAACTGTGGTGTTCTGTCCTTAGTAGTTGTCCTGGATGCAAGAGGTCCTTGAAGGCTGTCAGTGCATTTTGCACAGCTAGCATCTCCTTTTGGTTGATGTGTAGATTCATTTGTTTTGTGGACCATTTGCCTTGTATGCACTGTCCTGCCATATGTGCTCCCCAGGCGTCGTCTGAAAAATCTGTTGTCATAGTTTGGTTTGCTGCAGGCAAGACAAAAGGAAGACCCTTGTTTATTTGACATGCTTGAGCCCACCACAGGAACTCTTTTTGAAGGCAGGAAATGAGAGGTATACTTGTTTCGAGGCTGTGCCTGTGTTGAGTCCATACACTTTTCAGGTACCATTGTAATTTCCTCATATGCAGCTTTGCATGTGGAATTAGTTAAATGCAGGATGCCATGAACCCCAATGCCTGCAGGATTTTCCTTGTAGTGAGCTGGGTAAAAGTTGCCATCTTTTTGAAGTATTGAGTCATTTTATGTTTGTCTGGCATGAGATAAGCCATCTGGGCCGTTGTATTTAAGCTGGCACCCAGGAATATTAAGTCTTGTGAGGGTATTAGCTTCGACTTTTTTGTTTACTGTGTACCCTAGGCAACTTAGCAGCTTTGTTACAAATGCCAGATGCTGTAATAGAATGGCCTTGCTGTCCGCTTGGATCAGGCAGTCGTCCAGATATGGATAAATTTGTATTGCTCGTTGTCTGCAGTATCCAATTACTGATGCCAGGCATTTCGTAAATACTCTGGGCGCAGTAGATAAGCCAAAGGGCAATGCAGAGAATTGATGATGCGTTGTACCTGCTAAAAATCTGAGGTATCTTCTGCAATCTTGTCTGATAGGGACATGCAGTTATGCCTCTGAGGTCCGTTACCAGCCAAGACTCCTTGCCCAGCATGGGAAGAAGCTGCTGTAGTGTGAGCATTTTGAATTTGGGTACCTCCAGGTAAGTGTTTAGAATTGAGATGTCTAAAATGGGTCTCCAGGCTTTGTCCTTTCTTGGTACTAGAAATAGTCTTGAGTAAAAACCTTGACCTTGCTCCTTTGTAGGTACCTTTTGAATTGCTTTCATATCCATGAGAGCTGAAATTTGCATTTGTGCATCTGCCCATTGGTTTGGAGGCAAATTTGGCATGCCTCTCATCCGTGGTAAAGTGTGAAAATGAAATCTGTAGCCTCGGGTAATATCAAGAACCCATATGTCCTTTGTTATGATGCGCCAATTTTGTGGAAAGAGCCAGTTTTCCTCCCAAAGGTGCTGCCAGGGCAATTTTGCTTGGCAGGCGAGGAGGGAAGTCATTGTGTTTGTTTCCTGAAGGGTTGAGATCTTTCGTCTCCACCTCTGAGTTGTTGTATGCCATTGTCTAGGCCTGAAAGAACCTTGTGGCTGGTCTCTGCCCCTTGGGCATCTGTACCTACCCCTTTGGAGTCTGTCTGATGCAGGAAAGGACCAGTTTTTTGATGGCCAGTTTCTGCTGAAACGAGGAGGTTGTACCTGTAAAGTCTTTAACTGTCTGCATAGATTTTGCCTTTTCTTCCATTTTCTTTAAAACTTCCTCTGCTTTGACACCAAATAACACATCTTTCTGCAATGGAGCATCCAATAATTTTGCTTTGACATGTTCTGGTAAGGCTTGCTCTTTTAGCCAAGCATGTCTACGTATTACAGATCCTGTGACAGCTGCTCTACATGAGGCTTCCAATGAATCAAAACCACACTAAAGGTATGCTTTCCCACCTGTTCTGCTGCATGCAGCAAATCCTGCATCTCTTTGAAATCAGGTTGGTCTGTCTGAGGGATCATTTTCTGCTTTAACTGTGTAATCAATTACTGCTGGTATTTTAGCATGTGGAATTGGCAGTTTAAGGCCCTCATGGCCAAAGTGGCAGACGTATACACTTCTACCCCCATCTTTCTAATCCTCTGGAATCTCTTTCAGAAGGTAGTGGATTCTTAGCAGTAGAGGCCTTAACCCCTTTGGGACCCTGGGAAATGGTTTTGGGGTCTGCAACAGGGCTTTTATATAGAAACTTATGAGAATCAGGAACTTGGTAGTATCTGTCTGGTTTAGCTGGTGCAGGAGGCAAGGAATCTGGGTTTAGACTAGATTCGGTGTAAACGTCATCCAAAATGTCTAAAAATGGAGGAATTGCAAGGGGTCTATGCTGTGGGAGAAGAAACTCACGGAGTCTTTTTTTAGAGTCAGAGTAATCTTGGACTTCCCAGTGGAAGTGTTCCCCTCATGGTGTGTAAAGTTTCCCCAAAAGAGTAGTCTTCGGGGGGGGGGGGGGGGGACAGAGGGAATGGACTCTTCAGCATCTGAGTCTTCATAAGGAGGGAAGGAATAATCCTGGTCCTCAGAGTTAGCTGAGGAAATGGATGCTTGGTCAGAGGAAGGATAATCTTCCTCCAGTCTAGGCCTTTTGTCAGGAGGGGGTTGTGAACCCCTGATAAGAGTAATTAAATCCTCAGCCATCTTAAGTATCTGTTTAGGCACAGGGGCCTGTGGGAGGGGGGGGGGGGGGGGAAGTGTGGACCCGGTTTCCTAACTTTTAAGGGGACTTTAAGTTTAGCATACGACTTGGAGATATTTGTCTGTTTGAAGACACCTTCAGAAACCGAAGGCCTGTCCAAAATCTCCAGATCACCGTCAGGGTTGGCGTCAGAGGGGCGAGATGGAACCGGCTCCTGAGGCCCAGCTGATTTCGGTCTGGGAGGCAGTCAGAATTTCTAAATCTGTGGTAGTCAGGGGGTGCGTAGGCGCCTCGCTGAAAACCAGAGAACAGGTGGCAGGCCTTGCTGAGGCCTCGGTATCTGGTCTTGGCCTTGGTTGCCTGTCCTTATCCTTGCGTTTTTTAATCATTGCTGATGTCGGTTGCTCCGACGACATGCTATAATTAAATTTTCTGCCAAAATAATGTCGGGCGAAATCTGCCCGACACTTGATTGTACGTTTGTTGAACCTAGCACAAAACAGACAACCAGAGACGTCGTGGTCTGGGCCTAGGCAAGGAATACAATAAGAATGAAAATCCTTATGAGGTATTTGCTTCCCACAAGAAATGCAATTATTAACTTAGTCTGACATCGGTCTGAGGCAAGAAAAGTTTCCCCAACGGGGTACTTAGCTTTAGAGAAGACTTCGGGCTGAAATTAGATTCGAAAATCTCAGGAGCTAGCCGACTGGCACTTGCTAACTGCTTCTGCTTCGGGCGCGGCAAGAAAAAGATGGAAGAAAATGGCGTCAGCTGCCTCTTTTATCCCCCTGTCGCACTGACGTTAGGGAAGAAGCGATGACAACCGACGCCAGACCAAGACTTTGGGATTCGGCCGACTGCGGGACCGCCTGACGACAGGATAACCCAAGTGCGATGAGTGCAGCAGTATAACATGATGAACATCAGATGGGTATTAGATATATAGCAAAAAAAACACCACAGAGACCTGCACCATGGAGGTGGTTTGGACTCGGAGGGCTGTATAGGCCTCTACAGTGGCATCTGATTAAGATAGTGAAAACTTCGCAGAAGTTTGAATGGCCAAGAACAGACACCCCTATGTAGCACATGCAAGAAGCCAGGATGGTAAGAGCAGCAGACTCCCAAAGTTGGTCCAACCAGCAGACTCCCAAAGTTGGTCCAACCAGCAGACTCCCAAAGTTGGTCCAACCAGCAGACTCCCAAAGTTGGTCCAACCAGCAGACTCCCAAAGTTGGTCCAACCAGCAGACTCCCAAAGTTGGTCCAACCAGCAGACTCCCAAAGTTGGTCCAACCAGCAGACTCCCAAAGTTGGTCCAACCAGCAGACTCCCAAAGTTGGTCCAACCAGCAGACTCCCAAAGTTGGTCCAACCAGCAGACTCCCAAAGTTGGTCCAACCAGCAGACTCCCAAAGTTGGTCCAACCAGCAGACTCCCAAAGTTGGTCCAACCAGCAGACTCCCAAAGTTGGTCCAACCAGCAGACTCCCAAAGTTGGTCCAACCACCAGAACTTTGCAAGGCTTACTTTACAAAAATCTCAGTTTTGTTGCACTAGAAGCCTAAATTCAGAACAGGAACACCACCTGCAAGAACAGCTAACCAGTGGGGACATTTACAGGCACTTTAGGGATCAACCAACACTTCACTTTGTCATAGACCCAGTTTGAGGTTCCCCAAAGGAGAAACCTGTTCAGTCCTTAGTACCTTAGATGGAACAGGATGCTTGGCAGAATCTTCAGGTAAACCTGGTCTTGATGCCCACACTTCTGTTTTGAATCACCAGAACTGGAATCCTTTGCCAATAGCCAGCATATTCTTCCTCTTGCAGAGTCCTAGACCATATGTAGCACGTCAGTTATCTTGACCCCCCCCCCCCCTTAAACATACCGTTTCTGCAGATGATTTGGTCAATGCTGATGCAGATTAACAGACACCAACAGTACTGCAATGACCATCAACACCTACAAAATGGTCCATTCTAAAATGAGATGGTTAACTTGCATGCAAGAGACATAACATCCATATTCCTGACACAGGCAGACTTCTAAACAAGGCCAAAAGAATATACAAGACTGTCTTCCTGCTCCAATGCTTAACACACAAACGTTAACACACAAACGTGTAAAAATCTGACCTGAAACATGAGCTTAGCAGTTTCCAAAAGGCTTCATGAACAGCAAAGCTGCAACACTTAACAGGGTAAATGCAAGCCCGGGACTGTTTGGCAGTGCCAAGAGATCCATGACAAATGATATGCAGTTGGGAAGGAGTACTACATTATGGGAGAAGGAAAGAGCTGGCAGCTAGGAAATTTTTTTTTTTAAGTGTCAACTGACTATAGCTATTAGGTCTACACGTTTCAGGTGTTTGTTACCAGTGACATTCTGCATTAAATGCCATTTCCATTATGGGTTTGGTTATCTGTTTAGGACAGTTACAATAACAGACTAATACTTCACCAAGCTGTCATTACAAATGTGTGTGCACTTTGAGATGTACATATTTTTTAATTTGCCGACAGATAAAATGACAAAGAACAGTAGTCTCTACTGTGGCGATGTGATTATTAAAGGAGTCAGGAAACCCTGTGGCACACATCACAAAAGATTTCTCATCCGGGGGGGGTAATCGTTCCCCTCTACTCACTCAGACCCATTTAGAGTACAATGCCCCTTTTGGTATGTACCTCACAAGATCTCTACAACTAGAAAGGCCACAGAAATACCCCACAAAGAGGATTACCAGCCTCAAACAGATGCCCTACTCAGTCTCAAAAAACTCCAGCTTTACTCTGTCGCATATCGCCTACTCAGAGGCGATCTCTGCCCAACATACAAAGGTATGGTCAAACCCAGAGCTGTCGGACATGCTCCACTTAAAGAAATCAGAATCCTTCCGAGCTACATGCTTTAGGGACCTAAACCTTGTCACCACAATAAACAGAACATGCTGGAGGGATAGATTCCTGTCCCAGAGACTTCCCATACTCTGGAACAACTTGGCTTCCCATACTCTGGAACAACTTAACAAAGCTCCTCATTAGCACTCAAAGAAAAATCTTGATTGGATGGGAGATAGGAAATTCACAGAGGATCACTTCTGTGGCTCTGCTTGACAAGGGCACAGGAAAATAATTTTCTTGAGTGGCAAAAGCCAGGGTACTGTTTGGCTAGGCTTATATAGGCCCAAGGGCCAATAGCCTAGTACCTACCTATGAACCGAGCCACCATACTGGTATGGAGAAATTCAGCAAAGTACTGCAATGATTCCCTTAAAGACCAGACCAAAGTGATTTCTGCAACTGATCTCAATGGTTATAGCCTAAAATTCAAGTCTCAGATTGGATACGATACGACCTCTTACAGTCAGCATATCCACAGTTTTAGGTGGCGACTGCCAGAGTGACACCTATTCTTTCATTTTTTTTTTTTGCATGCATTAGACACTCCATACATTGGACCAACTGAACTAGTATTACAAGTTCACAAAACTGCTACACTAACACCCTAAAAGGGTAGAACAATCTGTACGCTATGTTATGATGCATTCCAAGATCAACTGCTTGAAAGTTTTGTAATGAAAGTGGAAAGGACCAAGATATGGTGCTTCGGACCAAGATATGGTTCTTCATATACAGGTAACATTTATTGTTTTAGAGCTACTCACTGCCATAGTCTGACATGGAATCATACTCCATTTCAATTACATGCTGCAGTGAAACTTCTGTTAAGTATGCAGAGTGCAATGACATATACTAATTACTAATCACTACATCAGAAGTAAACATCCCCTACAAGTTTTTTTGCAACTTAGCCCCCCCCCCCCACACACACACAGTCAAGTACACTACATGAAGTTACAGGTTGGGCATGTGTCATAATACATGCTGAAATTTCCTTCAAATTCAGTTAAGAGATGGTATGAATATTTGGATGCATCTTTTCAGACATACTCCTACTACATCTGAATTTTACTATACCATGTTCTAATGAAATAAAAAGCCATACTCATGCCTTAGCCATGTATTTTCTAACACCATGAACATGAGTCTGCAGATTGCTTTCCCTAAAACCTACAAAAGTTGGGTAAAACCAAAATGGGACTACTCAGGGGTCTTCTGAAGATGTCATAACATGCTGAAGTAGCAGAAACTAAATAGAAAGTTATGGTGAAATTCAGGACAGAATGGCCTTTGGAAAAAGCAGTGTTATTTACCAAATATACTCTGGTAGCTTGTACAGTTTTCAGTTCTCTGAGGAATATAAGGGACTGACGTAAAAACTTGGAAAGAAGTTTTGCAGAATAAAAACTATGGAATCAGTCAAGCAGATGGCTAAAACCAAAAGCAAAATGAGATTGGACATTTTATGAAAAAATAGGGAACCCTACTAAATCCATGCACTACAAGAAAGCTTTTTTTTTACTCTACAGATTTCCACAAAAAAGAGCAAAGATAAAAAACAATTTGCTTACCACACTGGGGCTCAAAGTAAACACCATTGCTGTAAAATGAAAAGGATTTGTGTGCAGCATCAATGCTAACTGCCACAGGTCCATTTTTGAAGATGGCCAAACGCAGTGCTTCGGCATCCCCTGATGTGACATTTGTGTAGTTTTTCACTTTGGCAACCAGATGGGATTGATTAGAGTGGCAATACCCATTCTAGAAAGAAAAAAAATGTGTACTTTTAAATAATCACATTCGATCAAATATTGACAGCAGTTTTAATTAAACTAGGAAACCTATCAAATTGCTTTAAAACCAAGCATGCCCAAATTATGCCACTTTTGAATGCATTCTTATACAGACAGATATACAGTATCCCTAGATCTATCGCTAGATTTTTTTTGCAGTGTCCTTCAGTTCCAGTCATCCTTCAAAACCTGCATTAATGCAGGGTTGGCATTTGGGATCCTTTACTATATTTGATGCCATTCCCATGTACTGTGTTTTCCACCAAACCATAAAACCAGGAACCATAAACACTAAACTTAGTATTCAAATTTGTTTCTTTAGCCAAAAATGTAAAGACCAGAGTTCTTTAGTAGTACAGAAGTTGAACTGCATGTACATCACACATGCTCCCAGCTCAAAGCATAGGACAGGTGATGTACAGACCTATTAGAACTGAAATGCTCCAAGATGAACAGTCCAATAAATAAGGAGGAACACGTGCATCCACAAGGAGAAAACGAAACCAGAGCAGAAGGGGAAGGAAGCAAACAAGGGTAAGATGTCACGGTTGCAGTATTCTTTACCAAATGCAAAAGGCAGAGTACAAAAGTACAAAAGCTCAAGAGGAAACAAGGCCCAGAATAGCCCTCAAAGCCATGCAGGATAGCTCTGGAAAAATACAATTTGTAATGTGAAAGTATGAACAGAAGTCCAGGTAGCAGCCACAAGTATGGAGCAGGTATCTGACCTTTGACATAAGTACCAAAGAAAGCCAGAACCCTGGTAGAATAAGCCTCTAGAGAGGCAGAAGGGCTTTTTTCATGAAAGGATATGACCTTAGAGTTCCATGAGGATGTGGTTTGCTTGAACAGCCAAACCATAACTCTTAAACTCAAAAGAAATCTGGACAAAGCCATAAAAGTGGGACAAAGGTCCAAACAGAGACCATTTTTGAATATTGCTCAAACTTTGAAAGTTGATGGAATAGGTTTTGGATTAGTATGACTTTTCTGAAGGATATGAAGTCAAACTCAAATGTCTCATTTTCTAACTTCAGTCTAATGATTCACCACTAATTTGCTCAAAAGCCACAATTTTATGAAAAACAGACCAAAAAATTAAGTCAAAATCTGGACATTGTGAAAATCTGTGCAGTTGAGAGGTTTGAGCCAAACCTAGAGGGCTGGGGATGAAAGGAAGTTAAGTTTTAGACTTAAGATCAGCCTCATCTAAATATCTGAGCTAAGGACATCTATACAAATCTAAGGTGTTTGCACTAGCACACTGCAGAGAAAGAGGACAAAGACCAATTAAGAGAATTCCCTAACCACACCCAGTCCCTATGAAAAAAAACAAAAGAAAAAAAAAAAAAAATAAAAGAACAGCCTTAAGAGCCTGGAGTTCAGATACTCAGCTGAGTTAAAGGAATAAGAGGAAGTCTTTGTGTACAATGTTGCAAGGATGATGATGCTATTGGCTGAAAAAGAGCCAGAGTCATTTTTTTTGGTACAAAACTACAGGTCCCAAGAAGGAGGAATGGGCTTCCTGGAAGGCCCAGTATGAAAGACATCAAGAAACTGCTCTACCTCAAACCTAGAGCAGGAGTTAATGGCAGGCAAGTCGAAATAGCCAAAAGGTGAGCTTTATCAGAAGAATATGCTAACCCAGCATGGGGCAATTCACACAGTCAAGACAGAACCAGAGGCTCTCCACAGAAAGTGGATCCTGGTTACAAGCCTGACACCAAACTAAATCTTTCCATTTAGACACAGGGCTCTGCAGGAGGCCAGGAAACTCACTACCACGCAATCCTAAATATGCCCTTAGGTTCCTAAAAAAAATTTAGCACCCTCTCTCACCCACAATGTCAGTGGAAGAATGGACAAGTGAGGATGGATCAGAGACCCCTTGTCCTGTATGAGTAGGTCCACCCTGTGAGGTAAGTAGTGGTGACTGCCCCTGGTTAGGTGCAGAAGGAGAAAAAATGCTGGCTGGAGCAAAAGGGAGTCGCCAACAAGATTTTTGGGCAAGTCTTGCTCTATTTTGAAAAGAAGCTTTGGAATCGGAGGAAAATGAGGGAAGGCACAGAAACATCCAAGGGGGGATCCACTTTGGATCCTGGGAACTACCGCCCCATCAGTCTGACGAGCCTGATCTGCAAGACCATGGAACGTATTCTCATGGAACTTATAAACAGGCACTGGCAACCTTAAAACACTGGACCCCACCCAGTTTGGGTTCGTGAAGGGCCTCCTGAACCCCACCCAGTTTGGGTTCGTGAAGGGCCTCCTGAACCCCACCCAGTTTGGGTTCGTGAAGGGCCGATCTTGTCTCCTGAACCTTACTGACTTCTTCGAATCAGTCTCCAGAGCCATGGATGAGGGCAAGGCAGTCCACACAGTCTCAAGACCTAATCCCCATGTCACTCTATGGGTTGCCAACTGGCTTTTGGACAGAACCCACACTGTAAAAGTAGCAGACTCTAAATCCAGCTCCAGACAAGTGACAAGTGGAGTACCTCAGGGTTAGTCCTGGGACCTCTCGTTTAGCATCTACTACTCTGAAGTACAGGCCAAAACTAAGGGACTCCGACTAATAAAGTTTGCAGAGGACTGCAAACTGGGAGCCATTATTGAATCCCCAAATGATGTGGATACTCTGCAAAAGGGCCTTACAGAAACAGATGCTTGGTGCCAGAGCCAAGGGCTCAAGCTCAATGCCAAGAAATGTATAGTTATCCCCTTTGGGGAAAAAACATGTACCCATGAAATATCACATAGGTGGCAGTACACTAAACACCGAAAGTGTGATGAGACTTAGGGACACAGGTGGACAGTGGTCTCACTTTCAAAAACCATAACAGTCAGGAAATCCTATGTGGCACACCTCATCACTAAGGGCTTTTCATCCAGAAAAAAAGGAGGACATTGTCCCACTACTCTTCCCTCAGACCCATTATAGAATACAACGCCCCATTTGGCATGTACCTCTCAAGACATATGCAACAACTGGCAAGGCCGCAGAAATACCTCACTAAAAGAATCACAAGCCTAAAGCAGATGCCCTATGCTGACCGCCTTAAAAAACTCCAGCTATACTCTGCCGCATATAGTCTACTCCAAGGCAATCTCTGCTTAACATACAAGGCCATGTCAAACCCAGAGCTGTTGGACATGCTACACTTAAAGAAATCCCAATCCCTCACAGCCACACCCTCCAGGGATCTAAATCTTGTCATCACAATAAACAAAACATGCTGGAGGGATAGGTTCCTGACCCAGAGACTCCCCAGACTTTGGAATAGACTGCCCATACATGTCAAGCGGAGCATCTCTATGGCCCTCTTCAAAAGAAACCTTAACTGGATGGGAGAAAGGAGATTCACCCCGGGGATCACGTCAGTCGCCCTGCTAGACAGGGGTCCAAGGAAGTAAATAGTGTGGGAAGAAATAGACAGGGAATTACGGGTAGGCTTGTATAGGCCCTAGGACCGATAGCCTAGTACCAACCTATGATAGGGTGTCCACCTTCCAAGGTAGACGACTTGGGACTGGTGTAAAAGAGAGAAAGTTGTCTGTTCAAAGGAGAGGCAGACAGATCTACTAGAATACCCTACTGATGGGCAATGCCCAGAAACACCTCTGAAGATCCGTGAGTTTTGGGCCTGCTCAAAAAATCTGCCACTATAATTTGCTCTGAAGGGATGTATACAACCTGCAGAGTCACTTGATACTGGAAGATCCCAAACCTGAAGTGCTACCCCACCCCCTCACTGGTTATGTCACTAATATTGTCTGTAAAGACTTGAGAAACCCTGAAGGGCAAAAAGAACAGCTCATATCAATATGGTTAGATTTATGGATTAGGAAGCCAGGGGACCCTGAACCTTGAGAGAACGGAGGCTCCCCACCCCTTGCCCAAGGCATCAATGAAGCTCCTGAGGGTATTGGGGTCTGAAGAGGAAGTCCTAGGTCAAGAGACCGCTAACAAGTCCACCACAAACTCAAGGATGAGGCATGGAAGAGGGACTAGAAAACCTAGTGGAGGACTGTGTTAAGCCATACTGACATCAGGAACCACTGTTAGTTCTCATATGAAGTCTGGCTAGACTTATAGGAATGGTGGAGGTCACTAAATTCTAGTGCCCTGAAAAATTCTATAGCTGTAACTGAAACCAGAGGAAGGAGGGATTTTAAAGGTGATTACAGAAAGCCTTGGGAGGAGGCAAGGAAGCCAACATAGGAATGGTCTGGAGCCTGTAACTGAAACATGATTCTGAGAAGGAACCAGGACTGATTTCTGAAGTGTACTGTAAATCCCAGGCTTTGTAAGACACAAACAGTACATTGGAGATGCTGAAGATCTCAAGGGAGGAAGCCTGAATAAGCAGGCTGTCCAGAAAAGATCGGAACCCTCATACTGCAAAAAGCAATCACAGAAGCGAGGCATTTGGTGAATACCCCTGGAGCAACAGAAAGGCCATAGGGCAAAGCAGAGAACTGAAAGTGCAAGGAGACAAATGCCAAAACTTCCTGACAAAGGGATTAACTGGGATGCAAAATAAGCATCCTTAAAATCCATAGAGACCAGGAAAGCTTGCAAAAGGGGAACAGCTTTAAAGGCTAACATCAAAAAGGAAGGGACATTCAGAAACGTGTTGAGCTGAGAAAGCCCCAGAATGGGTCTCTGGTATCTTTCTGGGAACCAGAAGGGTTCTGGAATAAAACCCCCTTCCTTCCTGGGAAGGGGGCACAGCTTGAATTGGTGTCTTGTGCCAAAAGGCCATGAAGCAGTTCTGGGAAGCAAGGAAGCAGTTAGAGGTTGAGAGATGCCCAGAAAAGGTGGAAGGGATTTCCATACCACGAAGTATCCCCAACAGATGGACATAACTCGAGTCTTGAATGACCCTTAACCAATTGGGAAGGGACAGGGAAAGCTGACGGGATAAGGGAAACTGACTCAAGAAAAAAGTGGAAGCAGTCAAATAGAACCCAGTTCATCTTAAAGGTTTCCAGAGAAGTAGAAGTCAGAGTAGACAAGGGAGAAAGTACAGTTTTGTACCTACCATAAATGTAGATGTCCGAACAGGATAGCATCTGCAGTCATAACAAATGGGTTGTCCTGTCGTCAGGCAGCCCTTCGGTCGGCCGGATTCCAAAGTCTGGGTCCGGCTTCGGCTGATGTCGCACTTCACCCGACGTCATCTCTGCTGGTCTTCGGGTATAAAGGCATCAGCCGACGCCATTTTCCTCAGTGTTTCTTGCCCCAGATGCCAGTTGCCCTCTAGGAAAGCTAAATTTTGGATAAATGCCAATGTTTCCAAAATAGTAGAAGGCAAACACAAAAAATAAGCATGTATGTACATATATACAAACAAATACACCATAAGAGACTCCCCCCAGCTAGCTATTAGGAGGGTAAATACCCTAGGAGTACCACAGAGGGGAAGGAGGGTGGGTAATCCTGACTGCAGATGCTATCCTGTTCGGACATCTACATTTATGGTAGGTACAAAACTGTACTATGTCCTTCAAGGATGCATCTGCAGTCATAACAAATGGGTAGAATACCATAGCCAAACTAGGGGAGGAGGAAGAAGAATTATGGTGTAGTTAGGATCCCTTGCAATACAGCAGTGGCAAACCCTGCTCGGGATCTAGAGTATAGAGGTAAATTATAATGCTTGGCAAATGTATGCACGGAGGTCCAAGTAGCCGCCTCAATAATGTCCTTGGTTGCCACTCCTCGTAAGAAAGCTGTGGTAGTGGCTGTAGCCCTTGTAGAATGAGGTCTTATGTTCTGTGGAACTGGTTTTCCATGGTAGGAGTAACAGAATCTTATGCAATTTCCTATCCATTTTGAGATTGTCTGTTTGGAAATTGCTTTTCCTTCCCTTCCTGTTGCATAGGCTACTAAAAGCTGGTCAGTTTTTCTGTTACTTTTGGTTCTGTCCAGGTAGTAGCGTAACTGTCTTATGCACATCCAAGGTATGCAGCAGCCTTTCCCCCCTGTTCTGTGGATTGGGAAAGAAGGTAGGTAGGTGGATTGCCTGGTTTAAAGACACTCTGGATACCACCTTAGGCATAAATGTAGGATTAGTTCTCATGGACACTATCTTGATGGAAGATTAGGAAGGGTTGTACTGCCATTAAGGCCTGTAGTTCCGAAACCCTCCTTGCTGAAGTAATTGCCAGTAGGAAAGCAGTTTTCCATGATAGGTGTTGAAGATCTGCTGTTGCTGCTGGTTCAAATGGAGGGAGTGTCAATTTTTCTAGCACAAAGTTCAAGTCCCATGCTGGTAATGGTGGTTTCCTAGGAGGTTTTACATTCTTGATCCCTCTGAGGAATTGCCTGAGTAGAGGATGCGAAAAGACAGGTGGATCGAAGCTGTATTCTCATGGAAATAGCTGATGCATGTATCTTGGAGGAATAGGACAGGCCCGTATGTAGAAGCTCTGCCAAGTACTCCAGGATGTTAGCAATATCTATGTTCGAGACATCTTTTCCTCTTTCAGTACTCCAAATGACAAACCTTTTCCATTTCCCTGCATAGTTCCTTCTTGTTGAAGGTCTGCGGCTTCAAGGATAATGTCTTTAACCCTTTGGGATAAGTCTGGGTTAGTAGCTGTTATGTGATGTTCCAGGCAGTCAGTTGCAAGGTTTTTAGGTTTGGGTGCATGATGTTGTAGTTGTTCTGAGTTAACATCAAAGGCATCAGGGGTATTGGCCACATTCTCCCCTGAGACATGCTCCTCAGCAAAGGATACCAGTGTTGTCTTGGCCAATTCGGAGCTATCAGAATTATCCTTGGACGTTCCTCTTTGATTTTCAGTAGTACCTTGTGCATCAAAGGAAGAGGTGGAAATGCATATGCTGTCAGGCCTTTCCAACTGAAGGATAGAGAGTCCACCTTCCATGCTAGTGGGTGGCATGTCCTTGTGCAGAATTTTTTGAGCTGGTGATTGAGTGGGGAAGCGAATAGATCTATTTGTGGCATTCCCCATTTCTTTGTGATGGCCTTGAAGATGTCCGGGTGTAGCATCCATTCGTGAGCATCCGAGGTGGTTCTGCTTAACATGTCTGCTAGTGTGTTTTCTTTTCCCGGCACAAATATTGCCTGTAACTGGATGTTGTAGCTCAGAGCCATATTCCAAAGGTCCAAAGTCATTCTGCATAGGGGGTATGAATGAGTGCCTCCCTGTTTGTTGATGTACCACATGACTGTGGTGTTGTCTGTCCTTATTAAATGGCCTTCTTTGAGGAATGGTTTGAATTTCTGGATTGCTAGTTTTACTGCCAGCATTTCTTTTTGGTTTATGTGCAGGTGCAGCTGGTCTGGAGTCCACAATCCTTGTATGCACTTGTCCAACATGTGCGCCCCCCAGCCTAGGTCTGAGGCGTCCGTTGTGATGGTTTGGTTTGCTTGAAAGTTGTGGAAGGGCAAGCCTGGGTTTGACTGGCATGCTTGAGCCCACCATAGGAACTCTTGTTTCAGGCATGGGATTAGTGGGATTTCGGTTTCTAAGCTGTGCCTGTGTTGAGACCATAAATTCTTTAGGTACCACTGTAGTTTTCTCATATGCAGTCTGGCATGGGGACCAGGATTATGCATGATGCCATGAAGCCCAAGGCCTGCAGTACTTTTCTTGCTGTAAGTTTGTGCTGCTTTGTTAATGCCAAGAAGTAAAGAGGAGTTGTGCTTGTTTTTCTGCAGTTAGGAATGCCATTTGTTTTACTGTGTCCAATTCCGCACCCAAGAATGTTCTTGTCTGGGATGGTATCAGTCTTGACTTTTTTAAATTGACTGTGTATCCCAGGGCTTGTAGTAAGCAAATGACTCTTTGTAAATCTGTTGTCAGCTTGCTTTTGTTGTCCGCTTGTAACAGGCAGTCGTCCAGGTATGGATAAATTTGGATTCCTGTAGCCTGCAATGAGCGATTACTGATGCCAGGCATTTTGTGAATACTCTGGGCGCAGTAGATAAGCCAAAGGGCAATGCTGAGAATTGATAATGCTCTGATCCTGCAAGAAATCTGAGGTATCTTCTGCAATTTGGTCGTATGGGGACGTGCAGGTATGCCTCCTTGAGATCTAGAGTTACCAGCCAACACTCCTTGCCCAGCATGGGAAGAAGTTGCTGTAGGGTCAGCATTTTGAATTTTGGTACAATGATGTATGTGTTTAAGACGGACAGGTCGAGAATAGGTCTCCAACTTCTCTTTTCTTGGTACTAGGAAGAGTCTGGAGTAGAATCCTTTGCTCTGTTGTGTTATCGGTACTCTTCCCACAGCTCTCATCTTTGTTAATTGAGCTATCTGCTTTAGAGCTTCTGTTTTTTGATTTGGAGGTAGGTTTGGCATTCCTCTTTTTACTGGTAAGGCGTGGAAGTGGAACCTGTAGCCTTGGTCTATGGTTTGCAAAATCCACTTTTGTGATATAGTGCCAATTTTTCGAAAATAAGGCTAACTTTCCGCCTAAAGGTGCTGCTATTTGCTCCCTGGTAGGCGGTGTCAGAGTCAAGTCACTGTGATTGTCCTGTTGCAGTGGCAGTGGTTGTGTCTGTGCCTCTCTGGTTATTGCCTTGCCACTGGCGTCCTCTATAGGCACCTCCTCTGGATTGATTTCTGCCTCTAGAGCGTCTATTCCTGCCTCTGAGATTTTGAGGAGTCTGGAAAGGACCAATTTTTGGCAGGCCAGTTCCTGCTAAACCTTGGGGGCTGAACCTGTAAGAAATCCTTAACTGTTTGTACAGATTTTGCCTTCTCTTCCATTTTCTTCATTACTTGCTGAGCAGGTGTACCAAATAGACTGGCCTTATCCATAGGAGCATCTAACAGCTTTGCTTTAACATGATCCGGCAAAACCTGTTCCTTCAACCATGCATGCCTTCTTATCACTGTGCCAGTCATGGCTGATCTAAATGAAGCCTCCAGTGCATCATAGCCACATTTTAAAGAATGGTTACTAACCTGCTGAATGTTATTCACCATTTCTAAAACATATTTCTTATCTAAGGAGTCATCAGAGGACAGCTTCTTAGTTAACTGATCAAGCATAAACTCTTGGTATTGGATCATGTGAAACTGACAGTTTAAAGCTCTAGCTGAGAGAGTAGCAGAGGTGTAAACTTTTTTCCCCCATCTCTCTAAGGACCTGGATTCCCTTTCAGAAGGGAGAGGGTTTTTTGCTGAGGTCGAGGCTACTGCCTTAGGCCCCTGGGATATAGTCTCAGGATCTGCAAGTGGGGCCTTGTATAGGTGGTGAGTGTCTGGCACCCTGTAAAATCTGTCTGGTTTGGCAGGGGCTGGAGGTAAAGTATCAGGAGCAGTGCAATCATCATTAAATGCATCATCCACAACAGGCAGAACTGGAGGTATAGCTAAGGGCCTATGTTGTGGTAAGTGCAGAAAGGTCCTAAGCCTTTTTCTTGAATCTGAGAAATCTTGTCCCTGCCATTGGAATTGTTCTCTCATGGCATGTAAGGTTTCCCCAAAGGAAAATTCCTCTGGTGGAGAGGCAGATGGAATGGATTCTTCAGCATCGGAATCTTCATAAGTAGAAAAAGGAGCCTCTGGCTGATCTGTAATGTCTGAGTCATCCGAAGAATCAGAGGACACTGGCTCGGGGGGGGTCTGCTCTAGGTCTCTTTTCTGGAGGCTGAGAGGCCCTGTCTGGGTGAGATTGGGATCCCCTAATTAAGGAGATTAAATCCTCTGCCAGAGTAAGCATTTGTGAACTAGAAGTGGGCCTATGTGAGGGGGTCTTAACAGGCACTGATTTAACAGTTTTGGCTGCTTTAGCCCAGGCAAAGGCCTTTATAGAAATGGCTGCAGGAGGCCTAGCAGCACCATGTGCTGGGGTAGAGACATCCAAAGGGATGGTGTCTGATAATTCACTAGGAACCACAGTAGTAGGCAAAACTTCAGAGGCCGATTCAACTAAGGTAGCAGGAGCCTCAGTAGTAGTCATGGATTCGGCTGAAGATTGACCCGTTTTCTCGGTTTCGGCCGAAACAGAGACACTCGCGGCTTGCTTAACTGTGGTTTCGGCCGAAACCGCGGACCGCGAGTGTCGGACTTTTTCTTTGCGTTTAACAATTTGGGTAGTCGGAGGATCCGACGGCATAATGTACGCAAAATCTGAGCCAAAAAACTGTTCAGCAAACTCAGACCGACGCCTAAGCGTTCGACGGTTGAAGGAAGCACAGGCTAAACAGGCTGCTACGTCGTGGTCTGGGCCTAAACAAGGTAGGCAGTAATCTTTGAGGTATTTGTTTCCCACAAGTTAAACAGTTATTTACTTTTTCTGACATCGGCTGAGGCAAGAAAGAGTCCCCAACGGGGTACTTGGCTTTTTAGAAGTCTTCGAAGTAGTATTCGGTAGTAGTAATCTCTGGATCTGACCGACCGGCACTTGCGAACAGCTTCTGCTTCGGGCGCCACGCGGCAAGAAAGACTGAGGAAAATGGTGTCGGCTGATTCCTTTATACCCGAAGACCAGCAGAGATGACGTCGGGTGAAGTGCGACATCAGCCGAAGCTGGACCCAGACTTTGGAATCCGGCCGACCGAAGGGCTGCCTGACGACAGGACAACCCATTTGTTATGACTGCAGATGCATCCTTGAAGGACATCTGCTTGGAACCCTTCTTACCTTTAGGGGGGGGGGGGTGTCAAGGCAGTCAGCAAACTAGACAAATTTAGACGGATAATTCCTCTAGAACTTAAAACAGGAGGAAAGTATGCTTCAAATCCTGCAAGGACTGGCTGTTATCCTGAAGAGACTCAGAGCTCAGCAGCTGCAGAGCCAAACAGTTTCTTACTGTCAAGAGCATACAACAATTTAGTTTTAGTATCAGACAATACTAAAGAGTAAGGTCTCAAAACTTAACCAAATGCAGCAGCCCTAGAGGAGGCATCAGCTGCATAACTACATTCAGAATGGCGAGCTACTTGGGGTAGACGCCCTCCCTTCAGAGAGAGATTCGAGACAGCCTGAAAAAGACCTGAGAAAGGACTACAACATACCTTGTCACACGAGTCTGATAACAGCCCGAAAGGCCAAGGTGACAGCTCTGCTGCCTGTAATGTAGAAGGCAAAAGTTTAGAGGGTTTGTCAGAACAGACTACAGAAGGGTCAATCAGGGGACATTTAGAGGAATGTACACTCTGGCACTGTATGTAATCTATCAGGCTTCTTAGGGGCTGGAGGTTGAGAATCTGGGGCTACAGAAACTGCCGAAAGCCATCTAGGACAGCCAAGACTAAAGATACAGCACAGGGCTTCAGGCACTCATCTGGAGGAGCTTAGGATACCAAAGTTTAAAGTGTCAGAAACCAGAGAACAGTCCCATTTAAAGTATTCCATTAGGATGGATAGAGAGTTCTTCCAAGGGAGAATTTTGGCAAACTGAATTCTCCTCCTCAGAACCATAATCCAAGGGAGAAAGGATTGGAGAGGAATATGGCAAAGACTTTCTTGAATCCAATTCAGAAGAGTTCTGTTCTCTGGGCCTAGAGTGTGGTAGATAACCAAGGTGGAGCAGGCACAGAAATACCTGGGGTAGACTTTACCCAAGAGTTTAATGCATTAATGGCTTTAAAATCCTGCATTTTATGCAGAGATCTTTAGCAGGAGAAACGTGCTTTTTTTTTTTTTTTTTGCTGCTTCCTTTGAAGGATGTTTGCCCCAGATACCCTAGTAGGTTCAGACCCTTGCCTACACTCAACCTACTTCTGCAGTATCCTCCTTAGTCTCCCTGAAATAAATCAGAAGTTCCCCTCAACATCTAGAGCAGATGTCTGCACAGCCTCTGTGGACATAAGTGAGATCCATGCCTGCCTCAGATAGGGTTGGGGCACAGGAGTCCCAACAGGTGATCCTCTGGAGTTTCAGCCTCAAGAGAGATGTCCAGAGGAGGTGGTACAACAGCTGAATCAGACCCAGAGTTTGGCAAGCAGCTGAACTTCGGGACAGGAACACCACCACAGCACCCTGTGCCAACTTAAGATGTCAGTTCTCCAGGGTAAACAAAGGAGAGAGCTACACAGCATCTTAAGGACAAAGATCCGCCACACTGTGTATGGTCAAGAGAAGCATTCAAACAGAAGACACTGCTCATGGCGATCTTTATGGGTAATCTGCCTCCCACACCGAGTTTCCCTTTCTGGACATGTAAGCTCACAAAATTAATATGGGGCACTTATCTGAAACACAGGTCAGTAACCAGCACAGGAGTGTTCAGACTTGGCAGTAAAGTTGAGGTATATACATCCATAAGTCACCCTTATGCCCTACGCTTTGAGTGGGGAGCATACATGTGATTACTATAAAATCATAAGGCTCTGGAATACTGGTCAGATGTTGAGATACCATCAGGTAAAGAATACTACAGCAGTGACAATGAAGGACATCTGGTGATACTTTGCCCATACGGTGGTTTCACTTCATAGAAATGTCAGTTCTTGCTGCAGTTAAGCGTTTCATGCGGTAAACATATTCCCATCCCCTAAAGCAGCTACCCCCCCCCCATACTCCCGTATTACCTCCTCCCACTTTCCTTCGACTGCGACTCAGCCTGCTCTCTCCCCACACTCTAGTTCTACATCTGGAAGCTCCTGTTAACTGCATCTTCACTGTTTACCACTATATGTCACCATATCCACTCTTTCACTCAGACTAGTATTTTTGCCCACCTTTCCTACCCCTATCCCTTTCCTCCTTTGATATTCTCTCTTTCTCTCCTCCTATGCTACCCTCTCCTACCTTGCTTTCCTAAGCTTTCCCTGATACTTTTTCCTTCCTCCTTGGTCTGCTCTGTGTGCCCCGCTGCGCTCCCCTCCCTACCCCCAAATCTCACCCACCCCCAGAGGTCCTAGCCTTATACTTCTCTAGTCCCACCCACTACCATACCACCCTATCCTCCTCCTTCCCGCCAAAAATTCCCTCCCCTCTCCATACACCACAGCCTCCTCCTACTTTCCTCTTTTGACTGCTAACCCTCCTATCCCAAGACCTCCCTCTCTCCTCTTTCCTCTCCTTTTCCTATTTCACTCCACTCACTTAACCTGTCCCTCCAATTATATACATTTAATATCCCTTACATCTCTCTTACATCCATGCTATTTTTCCTTCTGCTTACACACATACTACCACCTTGTTAACCTTAAGCATACACCTCCACTTTTTATTCACATCGACCTTACTTATTTACAGAAATGACCCTCAACTTAACACAACTTATACTCTCAGTACTACTCTTACACTCTTCTCTACTTACCTCCTTTCCTTCATAGAATACCCACTCCCTATTCAGCCTATTCATATACAGAAACAGACCTCTTCCTTTCACACTACTCTCAATTCTTTCCTAAATAGCAACTCCACATCAAGCTACTACGTACCTAAATTCCATAGACACTCTCATCTTACCTACACCCTACCCTCAGAAAAAAAAATGAAACCTCTAATCCTTCTAAACAGCAGCCTTACTCCCATAACCAGTGACCCTATCCTACAAGACAGTGATGATACTCCCATACCTGAAGACCCTACCTTACAGGACGGTTCACCCCAACCCTGGCCCCATAAACTCTTCTATTCAAACATCTACACCACTCTCCAACAATACCCTACTCTTAGGGCATCTTAACATATGTAGTGTAAACAAAGTACCCTACCTACATGCCCTCCTAGACACTCATGGTTTTGACATTCTCTGTCTCAGTGAAACCTGGCTTAATCCAGCCACCAAAGACACAGAAATCATGCCCCCAGGCTACAATATACAAAGGCTGGACCGTACTAAACGTAAGGGTGTTGGTGTAGCGATTTTGTTTAAGAATCATCTCAACATCTCTACCCTTTCAGCCTGTCCAACCCAGGACAGTAAAGTGGAAGCCATCATCACTAAACTCCAACTAAATACAAAGAAAGCCCTCTATATCATCTGTATGTACATACCACCCGGCAACAATATACCAATCTTAGAAGACTTTCTTAGTTTGGTATCCATTAACTATCCCCAAGAAACTATAATTCTTGGAGACTTTAATATAGACTGGAATGCTATTAACTCTGACAATCCCGCCTTACATGTTAACCTAAATGGCTTCACCCAAACTATTACCTCTACTACAAGGCTTAATAAACATAGTAAAACAGACCATTTTAGACTGGATACTCATAAACAAAGCTAACATTACATATAAAGTAGAAACTATGCCTGATCTCAGTGATCATTGCTTAACCTATATTACAAGAGAAAAGACAGACTATCTACACCTCCCTAACATAAGAAATATTTGCTCAACTAAACACTTCAAAACTGACCTATTTCAACACTAACTCAGAGCTTGTAACTGGAACCCCTTAAAAATACTACCACTGAATGAAGCAGCATCATTCTTCAATTCCACTTTTCTTTCTATTTTGAATAAACATGCTCCTGAGCAAACCATTAGAATGAAGACTAATTCAGCCCCTTGGCTCTCAAATGAAACTAAGAAACTAATTCTCTGTAAAAACAAAGTATGGGCCAAATGGAGATGTCATACAATTAACTCGGATTTCCTTCATTTTCACCAACTTAGAAACCTAACCAAAAAAGCTATAATAAATGACAAAAGAAAGTTTTATTGTGAACTACAAGAAACACATTTTAATAAACCAAAACAATTCTGGTCCTCAATTAATAAACTCCTATCACCAGGAACTGCCAAAACTCCCTCCCCTCTAAACGCTGACCCAGACACCCCTCACCAAACTGCAAATGCTTTTAACTCTTTCTTTACTGAAACCATTCAAACTCTAGCCAGTCAACTGAACACTAATAACTTCTACCCTCCAAATAATCTAGTAGACTCCTCTTACAACTTCTCTCTACAACCTATCTCTACCTCTTTCATCTTTAGACTTCTCTCCAAACTGAAACCCTGCACCCCCTCTGCCGACAAGCTCCCTTCCCTTTATCTGCAAAAGGCAGCCAAAGAAATTGCTTACCCTATAACTATACTTATAAATAGGACCATCCAGGAGGGAACCATCCTTGATATTTGGAAAGTCTCTCATATTATCACTCTACATAAAGGCGGTAAATCTATTGACTTCTCAAACTTTAGACCAATTGTTCTTCTCTCACCTTTAGCAAAGATTATGGAGAAATGTATTCATCAGCAACTTGTACAGTATCTCTCCCTACACAATATCATAGCTAACTGTCAACATGGCTTTAGACCCCACCATAGCACCACCACTGCCCTCCTTTCCTTTGTTGATACTAACAATCGCAATAACCTTTTCTCTTCTGCTCTATTCATTGATCTCTCAAAAGCTTTTGACATGGTTAACCACACTGCTTTAATTACTATTCTTGAATCCCTCTCATTTGATAACTTAATATAAAATGGTTTAATTCATATCTCAGCAACAGACAAGCCGTTCTTTGGGACAACCACATCTCCTCCTTACTGCCCATTTCTATTGGAGTCCCTCAGGGCTCTATTCTTGGCCCACTTCTCTTCTCCCTCTTCATCAACGATCTCAACTCAGTAATTCCCCAAGCCACCTGCGTTCAATACGCTGACGACTCCACTATTATTTGTTCAGCATCCTCCTCTTCTAACCTAATCTCACTAACCCAAAATATCTTCAACACTGTGGAAACATGGTTTACTAGACGTTACCTCCTCCTTAATGCTAAAAAAACTAAACTCCTCCTCTTCTCCCCCACCACTCGTACCTCCCAATTACATTTCACTATCCTGTCAAACAACAACATAGTCATCTCTCCTGACTCTACAACTAAGCTGCTTGGCATAACCATTGATAATCTCTTTTGATCAACACATTAACACCATCAAATCAGTGAACAGAAAGATCGGATCCCTATACCGTATTAAACCATTTCTGACCCCATCTGCTAGAGCTACTATTGCCCACTCCCATCTCATATCCACTCACTTTTACGCCTCCCCTATCTTCACCAACCTCAACAAAACTAACCTAAACAAACTTGCAACCTGCTATAATAATATTGCCCGCTTTGCCACTGGTAACCCTTTCAAAACCCATCACTGTCTTAATTTGAAGCTGCTAGGCTGGCTAGAACTAGAAAATCATCTTATAATCTCACAACTCACTATTGCCCATAAAATTCTGTACCAACCTGATAACACCCCTATTCTATCACAGCTCTTACTCCCATATAACAATCTTACTTCCCTTCGCTCCTCTTCTAAACTCTTGACCAAATCAATAAAGGCCCACAACTTAGCTGGTGACTCTTTATTCACTAATACTGTAGGCAGAGTATGGAATTTGCTACCTAGGGATATAGCTCTAATCACATCCTTACCTCTCTTCAAACAAATCAAACTGTACTTCCAAAATCACTGGCTTTGCTCATGTAATACACCTGACTGACTTCTCTCCCCTCCTCTCCTGACCTTCTTAACCTATCTTGTACTCAAGACCCAATAACTACCTCTCTTTTCCCTTCTATTCCTTCTATTCTCTAACCCTTTCTCTTACCTCTCCAATAGCATCTTGTCTATCTTTTTATTTTTCTTCTCTCACTTCTAGACCTCTGCCTCTCCTCTCTCTCTTATCACACACTTTTTGTTTTCTCTGTCTTCTCCTACCACTTGTTACTTTTCTTTTTTTTCCTTTTTAGTAGGGGCCTTTGGCTAAGCTTGTTTGAATTATGTTAGAAACATTAAAACTGACCTCTCTCTAGACATGACATTTAGATGATAATCCTTGGTTTGTAACTTTATCAACTTGTTTTATCTTAATATTTTTATCACTAGTTTTTTCTTTTAGTTTTTAATCAATGTGTTTATTAATAATAGGTCTCATTGCGTATGTCTATGTGGAGCTTTTCTTCCCGGGCCTCTACTGAAAATGGCCCGGTTAACAAATGTAAATTAAAATAAAATAAAAAATTAATCTTCAGAAAATGCACACTACACAACTGCTTTACCATAGCTAGTGAAGCATTTACTAAAATTAGACCATACTTTTTTATACTTTGGTCCACCAATCACATCTTCCCAGCTGCTCTACCAAGCCATTTGTTGGCTCAAAAGGTAAGACGGTCCACCCATTCCCTTTGGATATGGTGAAAAGCACACTACCTGCAATACATTTGGGATTGGACTTGCAATAGGGACTACAAAGGACCGTCACTGGCTCGGAGGATCATGAATGAAGATCTCAAATTGGGCTTCTGTTCCTGGGCTTACATCAATCCCCTCCATCCATAACAGGAGGAAGTCAGCCAAATCACCTTCTTCCCCCCCACCCCCAGCTGGCTGCTCCAGTCTGGGACTGCTACTCTAAGAATTTCGGATGGTTAGGACATTCACTTATGGAGAGGGGATCATAAACTATATAAATTTCACTTTCTACAAGTTTCCTGAAGGCTATTTTTCACTTCAGTATAGTGACTTTCAGAATTACATACTTCATAATTTAGCACTGTATTGCTACTGTGAATTGTACTGTCAGTCTGCCCACTAAAGACAGACCGAAAAGGGAACCCAAATCAACAGGTAAAGCCAAGGCTACAACTACAAGGAACTTTCACCTCAGAACTTTAAATTCAGTTTGTATGTTTCTGCAGAGTAAACTTCCTTGCAAATTAATTCCAAATTATATTATCTACAAAGTAAACAGGTTCCACATGTACAGACCTTATCTGTTCACATATGCAGATATTCAAGTTTTGGGCAGCAGCTCTGTTATTCCCTTCTTAAGATCATAAACAATATTAGGCAAAAAACATCTAGCATTAGTCATACAAATACAGAAATTGACTGCCCTTCAGTTCCTTAATTGCTCACTTCCCAGATCAACAAGAGCCACAGGGCTGGGATATATATGTCAACCCATCTAATCAAGCTAAGTCTTGGACATAACTTTTGACTTGTAACTTATTCCATATGCTGGGAATGTGGAGTTGAGAACCTTTGCCTCCAAAAAGCCCCATTTGCTGGCTAGATTTAGGTCACTAGTGCTGAAGTTTGTAGAACCACTAAATTTCACATCCATGATAGAGTGCAGGTACAAATTGGTAAGAAGCTTGGGAAATTCTGTAAATGCTGGGGAGGGATGATGGGATATTTTAATGTGAGCCAAGTTACAAAACTGCATTCAAAATAAGAAAAATGGACTCCACTTAGACAAGTTACAGTACTGATTATGCTCAGCATCTTAAAGGCAATTTAGTGCCTCAATAACAGAAGTCAGAAAATCCCCAAGTTAACTGCAGGTTCCTCTGGTTGCAAAAACTAGCACAGTGAAAAATTACAACTCTTATCCAATCCAGCATGCTAATAGTTTGAAACCAAATTACTGAAAATTGCCAATTACAAGGCTGCTCTGATAAAATTTAAATGCAGGCTCAACCAAAATCCACTGAGCTAGCGTCATTAAGGGAAGTGCCTAGATAAGGTTTCAAATCACTTGGACATCTGTGCAGCATTACTCCCCCTGGCTTGTACAGTATAATCCATGATCATAATGAAAATCATTGACCATTTACTGGAAATTAGCCAGATTATAGCAGCCATAGTCAAGTCCCCAAATGCATGAAAACAAGTGCATCAGTTAAATTCATTATAATTACCTATCCATTTCACAGTGATACTAATGCTAAATCTACAGTCTAAGGGCAGTCAGTCTGTGGAAGGTCAGGTAGAGACTAGGGTGGAAATACTCAGTTTTACAAAATGGTGGTGTAGGGGTAATCTTTGTGGTTTATAATAGTAATGGACGTGTATTGCAAAAAAGTATACACAGCCACAGGGCTGAAAAAACAGACTAAACAAAATATGGGCGAGTGAAAGGGCAAGCAAGAAGGAATACTGTCCACTCAAAATAGGATTTGGCAGCCTTAGTGTTACTTTTAAAATCAGGAAAAGGGTGGCAAACAAAGGCATAAACAGAGGCCATGCTATGCATCAGGCAGGGCAAAAAATTACACCAAATCCCAAGATCCGCAACTAAATCAAGTTGGAGTAGCAGTATTCATTTAAGCATGCACATACTGAAAACTAACCTGTCCCATGTAGGGTCCATATGTATCAGATGTAGCAATCCCACCATGCTTCATGACCCACTCATAAGCTCGCCACTCCTCTCCTCCATCACAGGCATTGTTTCCAAAACCCCATGTGCAGTCCACCAACATCTGTTCAGACAAGCGAACCAAGTTACCAGTCTGAAACAAAAGTGGACAAGTTAGCAATCATACAAAAGAAAATTATACTGGATACTAAAACAATGCCAAATGCGTAAACACTATCCAAGACAAGACGTGCATCAAGACTTGAAGCAATGCGATATGCAGCCATCTAAAGATGTGCTATAAAACTTAGTGCATCTCTTACGCTTGGTTCAAAACAACCCAAGTTCACATTTAAGCAAGCACTTTGAGTCACAGCTCTTGAAAGTAGCTAACGCAGTCCTTTACGTCTGGGTTCAGATTACTATGCTTGAAGTAAAGTCTTTGACTTGCCTGAACTGGAGCCATTCCCGATAAGAGAAGCAGTCGCCATACTCTGCTGTTGGTTGTTACTATGTCTGTTCCCAGTTTCAAAGGTTCCTGTCATCAGCAAATCATAGCTGTATGTAAATAGCATCTTAGCATTCTATTCTGCAGAGATGTGGATCACTGTTCATACCTGAACAGGAGAGAAGGAAAGGCCATTCTACCATCAAGTACATTGAGCAGAGTGCAGAGTCATGGCACTACTACAAGCCACCTGTCAAGGGATCATGGCTAGTGACAGGTTTTACCATCAATTGTTGCAGTTTAGCATTCTTTACTATAGTTGCACCACTTTGCTTTTTCACTTGCCTTGTTGGGTTGACTGCACTAAGCCTTGCTTTGTACCAAAATTGTCTAGTATTAGTCTTTTTGCACTTTAAGCTAGCATTAAACATTCAGCAATTGTTGCTACTTGACAGCATCACCACCACTGAATTATTGCCTGTTCTACAATTTACACTTCCTGTTCACAGCCACATATTGCCTTTTACACTTTTCTGCTATGCGTCCCCAAGACGCACTTTCAGATACAAATATCCGGTAGCACTGTGGGTAGGGGAGAGTACAATCTCACAGTTGTGGGTAAGGGAGAGCACAATCTCACAATTTTGCTCATAGGATGTTTTTACTATCAAACTGCTGTTGCCATCAAACCACTGCATACTGCCCCCTATTTGCAGACAGTTTGCTTTCACAAATTGGATAGAAACTTTGGGGGTCTCTTGCAGTGCCTTTTATATTTAAACTTGTGAACACACCTACACAGCAAATTCCAGTTAAAGATTACTTTGCCTACTGCTAGAGGAAGAAACAAAGTGGGTTTACCTTACCATCAAGGCCATCCATGTTTAAATTATGGATACTGCACACACCCATTTCTCAGCAAGAGGTAAGCTTACTATGCAATCAGAACCACGGAAAACTGCTGGAGCATATCCATATTAATTAGGCCCTCCAAAGTCTGCGGAAAATTAACTGGATACCAAAGGTTTTAGAAGACAGAGTGCAACCTCTACATTGCCCTAAATGAATACGAGAAGAGGAAATTCCAGCAGTAGCTCACTGCAGATCTCTGAAATCACATCACTGCTTAGCAGACTGTCCCATCAGCACCACCCACTTCAAACTTAAATCTCCTTTTGGTAGGACAGAAATACGTTATTGTGCCACTAATGGAACGCATTTCTGAAATCCGCATACTACTAAGCTTACTGCATTCCTGAAACGAACCAATACCTGTGCAGAGTTCTGCAGTGATCAGCACTTACAGCCTATACACCCTAATGCAAGGGAGGGGTCTGAGAAAATTGGACACTTTTGTACGGTAAAATGTGTTTGCCAAAAATGTTTTCTTTGGGGCATAAAAACTGAGGCACTCTCGGAACATTCTATTGCAGTGGAAACATTTTTATATGCTCTGTTGGGGGTCCAAGCCAATGGACAGCTATTCAAACTTGCAACTTGGGACAGTATTGTCACAGCAGGGTCATATGAGGGAAGCAGGAGGGGAGAGTCTTGTAGCTGTGGGGAAGCAGGAACAACAGAGGTACAGTCTTCTCACAGCTATGGGGGGAGGGGGGCAGGAGGGGAAATAGACGATTCCCTGCAGCTAAGACTACATAACATCTATGCAAAAACAAATATCTGAAGTGAAAATGTTAATACTTATTTTTATGGCCCATCAGACATCAGTTGATCCATGAAGACGCCACAGTGGTTGGAGAACTGGAATGACCCCCCCCCCCACCTTTAATTTGATTTCTCAAGCTCCCATGCCCATGGGTATATACATCTGCTGGTATATGCCATAAACACTCCTGATAAGGAAAGCACAGGTAAATCCATACAGCTGCAGAAAGTACACTGTAAACCTATAAAACCGTAAAACCAGCACTGTACAATGACACAATTTTGTCTACATTTTCAGGAACTCCCCCAACAGTTGCTACTACATGAAGGGGGAGGGGGGCTATGCTGATACAAGGGATAGTGAAAGTCGCCCACTAAACTCTTCAAACACCAAATAAGTGTGCGTTTTTTAGTCCACTATTGGGGTTCTCAGCTGGAACATGACTGGACAAAATGTAAAGCACAGCAGTTTTCATATCGAAAGTGGGTGCAAGAGGCACCCTGAAAAGGTTCAAAAGGTGGATCCATCCTCTATTTGGTCTCAAGTTTCACAGGTTATGAAAAAAGCTGACAGACAATGTCAGACCTTTCTGAAACAAGCACTGGAAGTGGACCATAGGTGACGTTTTAACACATTTTCTAACAAATTGTCTACCACCCATTAGCAAAACGACTGTTTGCAATAGTGGAGTTTGCCTTGCAACCAACTCCCTTCCCTTGAGCAAAGTTAGTTCTCCGAAATGAAACTTCAACAGGGCATGTCCAGGGTGACCCTTTTCCCTCCATAGAAAGGAAACATGACCATGGTTGGCCTAGTTTAAGAAAACAGTTTTAAGAAATTTAGATTAGTCTTAAAAAGGGACATCAGATCCTTTAAGAAAAAAAAAAAGGGAAACACAGCAATCCCTACAAAGACCCTGAAACACTAGACTATGCATGCAAAAACTGCCATAAAGAACCAAATTAGCTTCGCATGAACTAAACCAGCAAACTTTGAAGACAAGCAAGCAGGATCACATCTTAAAAAATCTGAGTCACAAAGAAGGAACAAAGATGAAGACCCCCAAAAAAAAAAAAAAAAAAAACCTACTCTAGTAGACCATTTTAGGTCAGTTCAGGATAGGTAGAATGTCTGAACTATATACCCAACCACAGAACAAGATTCAAATACAAATTCCTAGACAAGAACTTGCACACTGAATGGTAAAGCAGAGGATACCTCATCACCCCCAACCACTCCAAACAGTACAAGTTAATCTTTTTGGTGGCTTCATACATGTGCTATCCAAAAGACAACACACATGTGCCATCCTTGCTGAAAGGGTGAGTGGTAATGAACTAAACCAGAAGACAAAAAAGCTAGAGACAACCTGTTACCTCAGCCATGACTGACTTTTGGCCTGTACTAAGGGGGTTGTACTGCCACGGACATGAATGAGCCTTACACATCTCATCTAGGCCTAACCAGCAATGAGCTGGTGTCTTTAAAATTATGTTAAAAGGTTCAGACACATACAAAAAGCCTCAAGATGGAGGATAAATCCAAATTCTACTTTTCACTACTGCACTCAGCAGACGGGAATGGCATCTCCCATATGGCAAATTGAAAAGGTTTGTACCAAACTCCTGAAGACCCTAATCAGCAATACCCAGTCTTCTCCAGGATGAAGAGAGAAGACTCCACTAGCATGATTATCTCTTGCAAGTTGCAAATCACTGTAAGGGTGATGCCAGATTTATATCATCTCCCCACAAAGTATATATTCTGCCCTACTTATTTTAGGCATCACATAGTGGACTTTGGTTTAACAAGGGCTCTGGTCTTTTTCTGCTTCTGAAGCCTTCTTGGATAATGGCAATTTCTCTTGAATTATGTAGGAACCAATTTTCCCCACAAGGGAAGCACCCATCAGAATCTGCAACATGTTCAGCTATAGGAAGGAAAACCCAAAGGCATGTCAGTAGGGACAATCCACTCCAAGGCCTGGAGAAACTACAAAATTCTTAAGCCTTTGATGATCACTCTTATAGACATTTCCATCTGTTGCAACACCTGTTAAGACAGACATTAAAACTAAGCAAGTCCTCTGGACACACTATCTTTATCTGGGGTGCAAAGGCCATGCTCTTAATTCTCAAACAAGCCAGAATAAGCATTGAAGAGGTCCTAATACCTACTGAGGGAAGTGATTTTACATAGGTCACCATTATCTGCAACCAAGGGAGCACAAGTCAGGGACAACACCCATACAGCTCTTTAATGTGGCCACCAATAGCCAGTCAAAAGAGTTTAATGGGGAGATCTTCCTCCCTAAAGACCACCACAGTGGCATACACATTTTGAATATGCAACTACCAAACAAGCAGGAGGAAATAAAACAATACTACTATGCAGACCCCAGTCACTATGTGCCCGACATGCATGAGCACTGACACCCAGATGTTCAGACTTCTGGGGAGTGACCATGTCAATGATGGTTCATCTCCCAACCCCCTGCTTACACTTAAGAGGTATCAGAACTTGTCAGAGATTAGGGATGCATGGCTAGGCTTAGACAGGCCTTTGTGGTAATTAGCCTAGTAAATCCCTATGAACCTATGAGCACTCCTTCCTGGACTTTAACAGGTAGCATGATACAGACATCTCCAGTTTTCAAAAATAAAAAATAGGCAAGAATAATCTTATGGCCTCACTTTCAAGGCCAATCTACAGCCCTTTTGAGGGAGGGCGTCAAGAGCTCTACAGAAGTCTAGCCACTGAGCACGGCATTTTCTAGGAATAATCCTTAAAGCTTCAATACAGAGACAGATGTGATTATATTTACCAGATGAACATTTCATCCTTATAAGAAGGCTATAAATCCAGTTACAGCAGTAAATTACACTTTTTGCAATGCCAAAGTCATGTTTGAGGACTTTTACTTGCAAGTTACTGATGGGTGCTCAGATTTGCCTCAAGTTACTCAAATGTATTAAAGCATTATTTTGCATTACTGTTTACATTCCAAAGTATATCCTATTGCATTTTAAACAATTACTGAGCACAAACTCACTGCTGATATACTACCCTAATTTTTGTATGTGCATCTAGAAGTGTGTTTTAAAGCCCACCTCAATGCATATTTTGGTCTCTAGTCATCCACCCCATTTGAATTCTCTTATAAGAGGATGACTTATGAAAAACATTTAGGGCAAAAATACTACATTGGAGTGAGATTTAGGTTACTGTACAAGACCCAAATTTAGAAATCACACAATTTCAGTACAGGTTGCAGAAAATACCATATGTTTACTCACTGTAAGGTAGGAGGAGATTTCTATACAAGCTCAAGTTTGTACCAAATTTAAAATGTTAATGACAAAATACTTGGTTCTATTTCTTTGATGGTTGAAAAAGATAAGGACATTTGGCCCACTGCACACTGCAAAGCTGCACTGTAACTTCAATAAGCCTAACAAAATCTCAATACAAATGTTTATACCTTTCAAACCAAAGTATTAATAGTGGGTGCTTCAGCACATTTTCAATGTTACATTGGTCACACTCCAAACTGATTTTAACATGTATGAAAACAGTAAATTTATAGTTTACAAAAAAGTTTCAGTACATCAGCAAGGGTTCATGTTCACACATTAGCGCAACTTTCACGCAAGTTTTTTTTTTTTTTTACTAGGTTAAACCTTTGCTATTTATGTTGCTTGGTTGCTGAACTTAAGTACGCATAATGTATGAACAATGGCTTCATCCAGGTGTGATGCACAGAAGTTATATTTTATTTTTTATTTATTTATTTGCAGTTGGTTTACCAGGATAGTCCATTGGGCCAAAAGAACCCGTTTTCAATGGAGTCCTGGGGAGAAAAGCTCCAATACAGACGAAAGTAGGTACATACAAAAAAACTACAATAGTACTTATACAGAGCCTAATTTATACCACCATTGTACTGCTCATCACAAGCTTAAAGATTACATATTCCATTGTTTTCATACACTTTTGGCAAGTATTACGGTATATACGAACATGCACTGTTTAATGCCAAAGTGTCCCCATCTTAGAAGCGATTGCCTAGTATTTCAGTTTGTAGAATGACCCCTCAAGTCAGTTAATGAGTAGCAAAATAAGGAAAAGTTATGCAGACTAGACTAGAGTTGTATACACTAAGCTGCAATACAGTTCGCAGCCTAAATTATACACAAACCTAATGAAAACTGGAAATTAGAATATTAGAAAAATTCAGAGGGCAGTCTCTGATACCCCTGTTGCAATAAATTTGATTTTAAAAGGTGCTCTTGTTTTCCCAATGTTACGAGGGGGGAGCATTGACAGCCTTAAAGGATGAATGAATTTTAAAATAAACCTTTGTGACCAGTGGCAAACTTTGAATTGGGCTAAATACTGACCAAATAGTAATTCTTGTAATACTTTTAATATCATACATACCCAGGTAGATACTACCATCCTGTGTTCTCCAGAGCAAAAACATCCCCATTTTTTATTTCATTTTTCAATAAAAAATTCTGAAGGCCTACAAGTCTGTTACGACACCAAGATTCCACTTAGTCCCTTGCGAATGCTCTTTAAAGCAGCGCACTACTCAGACAATCCTGGGCTACAGTAATACCTGCTGGGGCAGTACAGTCAGCTTAAGAAATGAAGATCCATCCAGTGTTTCAGGGTTCCTCAGTAGGAGATGCCCTGGAAAAAAATGTGTACACAAAGGAGAGGGGGATAACAGCCATCTACAGAAGTTAAGCCTTTCATCTTTGGAGATGTTCACACTTCAGGATGCTTGCCTAAAACATGTCCCTTGGAAAAAGTGTGAATTCAGATTGCCTACTATACTCATCCTACTATACTCATCCTAGGTGAAGGAATATCAAAGACCTTCCATCTTGCAAACAATTCTTCCAACCCAAATTGTTAACCACAGTATCACTGCACACAAAATTAAATCAGGACACAGAACAGCCCAGCCCACTACAGAAGCTACAGGAAAATTTTATGCAGCTACACCTTGTACCCTTAATTTTTTTCAGCAACTGAGTCACTCAAATGAGCCAGAACACACATGCTGAAGGATAAAGGACTCAAGCTCTGACTAGGCAGACTGCACCCTTATGTCCAAGGCTTTAGACCCTAAATCAGATGGTCAAGGAATCAGGATTGGCATTTATGGAAGGTAACAAAGGAGTCTCCATAAACCCAAAGCTTAGCTAAAGGGAAACCCATTAGGAATATGCAAGATAAGGGAAACCTCATTTTCCTCTCTCTCAGATAGGGATAACCAAAGAGATCTGCAAAACCTCTTATTTTTCAACCTTTGAATGGTGGACTTGTGTTCCCTTGCTAGGCCTGTGGGCGACAAGGACCTCTTTTACAAGCAGCTCCAGGGGAAGGCGTGCACTTCATACTGGGGTCACGCATGCAATGGCTAAGTGGTGGTTGGGGTATGTGAGAGATACTTGGGATCATACCCACCTAAAAGTCCATCACCACCCTGGTGCTGGTATCGGTTCATCTTCCTTAAGGGTGTGCTCTTGTAAGGACAAGTACCACCAAAAACAAGACAAAGGGAGCCAGTCATGAATTCTGTTTCAAGAAGCTCTAGCACAGCCTCCTTAAGCCAGTCTTTCTGGAAGTGCACTGCCTGTAGATATCTCATGTTTGTAGAGATGGACAGCCACAACATTTAATCCCAACTATCAGTGGGGGAAACTGGTGACAAGGAGTACAAGTGATGCCTTTTTGCTATTTCCCATCCCTTTATGGACTGGGTGCTATCCTGCGGTTATGAGGGAGAAAACCATGGTTTTAAAAAAGTAATGCATTCCAAAGGTTTTTCTTCCTGCACCTAGAGATGGAGAGATGCGAGTGCTATCCATTACATCAAATGGATAGAGTTAAAGCTCATGTTTTGATCAATACTTCAAAAGCTTGTAGTCCAGGCACCAAAAGCAGGAGCCTTTCCATACATTTGTTTACATACATGTTAAATGAGAATATGCATTACTCAAGTGCAAAGAACAGGCAATTACAATAATGCAAGTTATGAACACCAAGTATGCAACAAGTTTAATATTACAGTGAGTATACAAAAATTTATACTAGCTTGTACAGTGGATATTTTCACAGAATGTTGCAAAATTATAACAATGTAGTTAATTTCATACTGTCAAAAAAGAATTATGCCTGAAGGCAGTTTTAACCACTTGTAAACAGAAACTGGGAGAGCACAAGTACCAAACTCTACAAAATGTGGAAAGCCTCTAGCAATCACAGTAGCTAGTAATTAGGAGTCTAACATAACAGTATGGACTGGCACAAGAGATGCATGCCCCAGCACCAAAGCAGGACTGCTAATGGCTGCTAGTTGACCTAAATAAAAGGCTGAAAAGAGATTATGCCAATTGTACACCTCCCAGGACAGCACCTAATATATCTTGACTGATGGGGTCTCTTCAAAATGCATCACTTGCTTCCAATAAATCTTAGGTTATGTTGGTATGTATACTAGACCTGTACATACAAGCAATTTGTTTTTATGATTACAGTACCAGCTACCGAAGGTCTGAAAGGAAACATGACAAATGCTTGCAATAATGCAGCTTAGAATACTGAAGTTAAAATCAGGCAAGAGAAAATAAAACATGGTCAGTACCAGAATGTTGGCTTGCATAGTACTGACCTTTGTACACAATGGCAAAGTATGCTCTGTGGAGTACGGTTTACATTGGTCACTTCATACTACAGTCAACAGGAGATCTGACTAAACAGAAAAATTAGCAAGAAAAGGATAGTACTGCTGGAACTGAATTCATTCTCAAGTTTTGGCATACATCATGGACACAGGTAGGTGCACAAGTCCCAGGATAAAACATGACCAGTCCAGATGTGCACACTGGTGCCAGGATGGGAAAAATGAAGGCACAGAATCCACAAGACACAAACATTCCTACAGTGGGGTTAGGTCAACCTCAGGGGGAGGATGGCCTCTGTTGGAGGAGGTATAGTCTACAAAAAACTGACATACCAAAAGCACCATAAAGATCTGAACACTGAAGAGATTTTAATACAGTGCAATATTTATAGAAAAGAGAAAGCAAAAAATACAAAAAACAGCAAAGACTTGGAGAGAAATGCAGGCAAAGGCACCTGGATATGAAAAAAAAATCACAATACAAAAAAAGAAAGGGGGAGAGCAGAAAAAAGGATTAGTAATGGAAAAGAATGAAATAGAAACTGATAGTTATGGATCACCTGCAAAGGATTTACTGTAGAAAAATCAACTCCAGTCACAGCATGACGAAACATTAAGTCCCAAACAAAGGGGAAACAAATGGAACAGGAAGCATCTGATAATCTGATGCCACATGAAGATGCTCTGGAGTCTTCAGTAGCAAACCAGAATAAATCTTCTGTTGGAGCCGCACAACAAGGAAGGAGAAAAACTGTTGAGTCAATGTTGTGGTGCAAGTTGGCAATGGATGCAGAATGCAGCTTAGAATGTCATCGGAAAGCATTCTGGAACTTTTTGTAGAATGCCTGCAGGAAATAGAATATGCCCTCAGTTTAGAAGAAAGTGATCCAAGGCAAGAATTGCTCAATTTTGAGATGGATAGGTATAAAAAAATTTTGAAAGTAGATTACAGAAAGTAAGACACAAAATGTTACAAGTCTGATTAAACACCGTAAATAGAGACTGTTAATTTAGTTGCCACAGAAATATCATGTTTCTATTGTATCTCACAAATTTCAGATAGTCTGACCACAAACACACAGCAACAAGGGAAGAAATCAAATGCCAAAGCATCACCTAGAGAAAACTATAAAGCAATTGAGACAAAAGCGGGAACAGAACAAAAATATAAATGGAGCATCACAAAAGACCAGATCTATTGTACACTACTGTAAATGAACTAAAGGTATCAGCATAGGTAGAAAAACTTAGATATGCAGATAAATACAAAGTATAAAATAAGCTAGTAGTAGTTGGATAACTGGGAAACAAGTAAACTGAACAGAACCACCACCAAAGACATTTTTGCAAATTCTACAAAGACCTAACATTAAAATGCCAAATGGACAGTATCAAAAAATATACAAGTTCAGATGCAGAGGATACAAACAAAAATTAAATGTTTTATATGAAGATTTAGGCCAGAGTAGAGGAAAGTACAGTTTTGTACCTACCATAAATGTAGATGTCCGATAGGTATGCATCTGCAGTCCTAACATATGGGTTGTCCTGCCTCAGGCAGCCCTCGGTTGGCCCGATTCCAAAGTATGGGTCCGGCCTCGGCTGATGTCGCACTTCACCCGACGTCATAGCTCCTGGGGTATAAAGGCATCAGCCAACGCCATTTTCCTCAGTGTTTCTTGCCCCAGATGCCAGGTGCCCTCTAGGAAGGCTAAATTTGGATAAATGCTGAAAATTCCAAACAGTAGCAAACAAAAAATATATATATACATATATACATAAACAAATACACCATAATAGATTCCCCCAGTTAGGTGAAAGAGGGGTAAGCACCCTAGGAATACCACAGAGGGGAAGGAGGGTGGGTAATCCTGACTGCAGATGCATACCTATCGGACATCTACATTTATGGTAGGTACAAAACTGTACTATGTCCTTCAAGGATGCATCTGCAGTCCTAACATATGGGTAGAATACCATAGCCAAACTGGGGGAGGAGGCACTAAGATAAAGATGGTGTAGTTAAGATCCCTTGTAAAACTGCAGTTGCAAAGCCAGCTCGGGATCTGGAGTATAAGGGAAGATTGTAATGCTTGGCAAATGTATGCATGGAGCTCCAAGTAGCAGCTTCTAAAATAGTCTTTGGTAGCCACTCCTCGTAGAAAAGCTGTAGTGGTGGCTGTAGCCCTTGTGGAGGGAGGCCTGATATTTTCAGGAGTTGTCTTTCTATGAAAAGAGTAGCAGAATCGAATGCAATTTCCTATCCATTTTGAAATTGTCTGTTTGGAAATTGCTTTTCCTTGCACTCCTGTTGCATATGCTACCAGAAGCTGGTCAGTTTTTCTGCTGGTCTTAGTTCTGTCCAGGTAGTAGCGCAGTTGTCTATGTACATCTAAGGTGTGTAGTAGTTTTTCCCCCCCTGTTCTGTGGGTTAGGGAAGAACGTAGGTAAATGAATAGCTTGGTTCAAGGATACCCTGGATACCACCTTTGGCATGAAAGTAGGATTGGTTCTCAGAGACACTCTATCCTGGTGAAAAATAAGGAAAGGCTGTACTGCCATTAATGCCTGTAGCTCTGAAACCCTTCTAGCAGAAGTGATTGCCAGGAGGAAGGCAGTTTTCCAAGATAAGAACTGCAAGTCTGCTGATGCAGCTGGTTCAAAAGGGGGAAGTGTTCATTTTTCCAGCACAAAATTGAGATCCCATGCAGGCAGAGGTGGTTTCCTTGGAGGTTTTACATTTTTGATCCCTCTTAGAAATTGTCTGAGGAGAGGTTGAGAAGATAGGAGGATCCATGTTGTACTCTGCTGAAATTGCTGAAGCATGAATCTTAATGGAAGAATAGGACAGGCCATTGTGGAACAGTTCTGCTAAGTATTCTAGAATGTGTGCTATGTTTGCAATCGTGACATCTGTTCCCTTTGATGCACTCCAAATGAGGAATCTCTTCCATTTGGCGGAGTATGTTTTCCTTGTGGAGGGTCTGCGAGCCTCCAGGATAATATCCTTGACTTTGAGATAAAGCAGGCTGGTTTTGTTTTATGCAATTTTCCAGGCGGTTAGCTGCAGAGTTTTTAAGTTTGGATGCAGGTTCTTGTAGTTGTTCTGTGTTAGAAGTAAAGGCCATAGAGGTAGAGGCCATGGGTTCGTCAGAGACATGCTTCTCAGTAACCGATACCAATGTTGCCTTGGCCAGTCTGGAGCTATCAGAATTACCTTTGGCTGTTCCTCCCTGATTTTCAGTAGAACTTTGTACATCAATGGGAGAGGTGGGAAGGCATAAACTGTCAGGGCCTTCCAGCTGAAAGAAAGTGAGTCCACCCCTCCAGGCTTGTGGGTGGTATTCTCTTGAGCAGAATTTCTTCAGTTGGTGGTTGAGTGGGGAGGCGAACAGGTCTACTTCTGGCATTCCCCATGTCTTTGTTATGGTTTTGAAGATATCTGGATGCAGCATCCATTAGTGAGCATCCGTGGTAGTTCTGCTTAATTTGTCTGCTAGTATATTCTCTTTTCCTGGTACAAATTTGGCCTGCAGTTGAATGTTGAGATTCAGGCCTAGGTTCCACAGCTCCATTGCCATCCGGCATAAAGGGTAGGAGTGCGTGCCTCCCTGTTTGTTGATGTACCACATGACTGTGGTATTGTCCGTCCTTATCAGCAGGGGTCCTTGCTGAAGGAATGATTTGAATGCCTCTATTGCATGCTTCACTGCCAGCATCTCCTTTAGATTTGTATGTAGATTCAGCTGGTCTTGGGACCATAGGCCTTGGATACACTTGTCTTCCATGTGTGTGCCCCAGCCTAGGTCTGAGGCGTCCGTGGTGATGGTCTGCCTTGGTTGTGGTTTGTGGAAAGGCAACCCTCTGTTGGTCTTGCAGGCCTGAGCCCACCACAGGAATTCCTTTTTCAGGCATGGAATGATTGGTATCATGGTTTCTAGACTGTGTCTGTGTTGAGACCATACATTTCTTAGGTACCACTGTAATTTCCTCATATGTAGTCTGGCATGTGGTATCAAGATTATGCAGGATGCCATGTAACCCAGGGCCTGCAGGACTTTCCTTGCAGTAAGCTGAGTTTGTCTTAATGCCGTGAAGTAGACTGGAAGTTGTTTTTGTTTTTCTTCTGTGAGAAAAACAATCTGAGTTAGTGTCCAGTTCTGCACCCAAAAATGTTATCATTTGAGATGGCACTAGTCTTGACTTTTGTATGTTGACTGTGTATCCCAAAGCTTGTAGCAGTTGTATGACATAGGCCAAATCCTTTATTATTTCTGTTTTGTTGTCCGCTTGTATTAGGCAGTCGTCCAGGTATGGGTAGATTTGAATTCCCTGAAGCCTGCAATGTGCAATTACTGATGCCAGGCATTTCGTGAATACTCTGGGTGCAGTAGATAAGCCAAAGGGCAATGCTGAGAATTGATACTGCTCTGATCCTGCAAGAAATCTGAGGTGTCTTCTGCAATCTGGTCGTATAGGGACGTGCAGGTATGCCTCCTTGAGATCTAGAGTCACCAGTCAAGACTCCTTGCCCAACATGGGAAGAAGTTGCTGTAAGGTCAGCATCTTGAATTTTGGTACAATGAGATATGTGTTCAGTGCGGACAAGTCGAGAATAGGCCTCCATTGAGTTTCTTTTCTTGGTACAAGGAATAGTCTGGAGTAAAATCCTTGGCCTTGTTCCATAGATGGTACCTTTTCTATTGCTCTCATCCTTAGTAAGTTGATGACCTGTTTTAGAGCCTCTGTCTTCTGGCTTGGTGGAAGGTTTTGCATTCCTCTCTTTTTTGGTAAAGTGTGGAAATGAAACCTGTAGCCTTTGTCTATTGTTTGCAAAGTCCATTAGTCTCCTGTGATGCAATGCCAGTTTTTTGAAAATAAAGCTAACTTTCCACCCAAGGGCGATTGTTCCCTGGTAGGCGGAATCAGAGCCAAGTCATTGTGTCTGTCCTGTGGAAGTGGTTGCAGTCGCAGATGTCGAGGTACTCCTCTGGTTGTCAGGTTGCCACTGACTGCCCCTGTAGGCACCCCTTGATTGACCTCTGCCTCTTGGGCGCCTATTTCTGCCTCTGTGCTCTGGTGGTGTCTGGAAAGGACAAATTCTTTGAAGGCCAATTTCTGCTGAACCTCGGGGGTTGGACCTGCAGAAAATCCTTGACAGTTTGCACAGATTTTGCCTTTTCTTCCACTTTCTTTAGTACCTCCTGTGCAGGGGAGCCAAATAAACTTTGTTTCTCCATAGGAGCATCTAGGAGTTTAGATTTTACATGGTCTGGTAAGGATTGCTCTTTTAGCCAGGCATGCCTTCGAATCACAGCTCCAGTCATAGCTGATCTAAATGAAGCCTCCAGTGCATCATAGCCGCATTTTAAAAAATGATTACTGACCTGCTGAGAATTATGTAGCAACTCCTGAAGGGACTTACGGTCTAAAGGTTCAGGAGAGGAAAGCTTTTTATTTAGCTGATCTAACAAAAATTCCTGGTACTGTATCATGTGAAATTGACAGTTTAAAGCCCTGGCAGAAAGAGTAGCAGATGTATACACTTTTTTACCCCATCTCTCTAATGCTCTTGATTCTCTTTCAGAGGGTAGGTGGTTTTTGGCAGAGGCAGCTGCAACACCCTTGGGACCCTGAGAAATGGTTTCTGGATCTGCAGCGTGGGCCTTGTACAAGTGGAAATGAGAATCCGGGACCCTGTAATATCTGTCAGGTTTGGCAGGTGCCGGGGGAAGAGAATCAGGGGCTGAACAGGCATCATTGTATGCATCAACAACTGAAAGAACTGGTGGGTATGGCTAGAGGCCTATGCTGTGGTAAGTGTAAAAATGTCCTTAGCCTTTTCCTAGAATCAGAGAAGTCCTGACCCTGCCATTGGAAATGTTCCCTCATTGAATGTAGTTTCCCCAAATGAAAATTCTTCTGGGGGGGAGGCAGAAGGAATGGAGTCCTCTGCATCCGAATCCTCATAAGGTGAGTATGGGCCTTCCTGATGGTCTGATCCATCTGAGGAATAGTCAGAGGAAAGAGGTTCAGGAGGTTCAGTCCTAGGCCTTTTTCAGGAGGGGGATGCGAGGCCCTGTCTGGGTGAGGTTGGGATCCCATCCCTGATCAAAGAAATAAGGTCCTCAGCAAGGCTGAGAATTTGAGAACTTGAGGAAGGCCTGTGAGGTGGAGCTTTTGTAGATAAGGCCTTGGAAATTTTAGCTGCTTTAGCCCTGGAGAAGGCCTTAATGGACATAGAAGCAGGGGGTCTAGCTGCCCCACGTGCAGGAGTAGAAATGTCCAACGGAATGGTGTCTGACAATTGTAGTGTGCCTGCTTCCTCGGTAGGAATTTCTGTAGCCGACTCCGCCGGGGCCTCTGAGGCCTCGGTCATCGGAGGCCTGCTTGCGGCCGGAGGAAGAACCGAGGACTCTGTTTCAGCCGAAACAGAGACACTCGCGGTAGGCCTAACCATGGTTTCAGCCGAAACCGCGGGCCGCAAGTGTCGGTCCTTTTCCTTGCGTTTTTTAGCTAAATGAGTAGGAGTGTCCGATGGCATTTTATATGCAAAAGCGGGACCAAAAAACTCTTCTGCAAACTCCGACCGACGTCTAAGTGTCCATTGGTTGAAGGAGGCACAGGCTAAACAAGCTGATACGTTGTGGTCTGGGCCTAAGCAAGGAAGGCAGTAAGAGTGGAAATCCTTAGGAGGTATTTGTTTCCCACAAGTTAAACAATTTACTTTTTCTGACATCGGCTGAGGCAAGAAGAGTCCCCAACGGGGTACTTCGCTTTTTAGAAGTCTTCGGTAGCTGAAATCTCTGGATCTGACAGACCGGCACTTGCCAACAGCTTCTGCTTCGGGCACCGTGCGGCAAGAAAGACGGAGGAAAATGGCGTCGGCTGATGCCTTTATACCCCAGGAGCTATGACGTTGGGTGAAGTGCGACATCAGCCGAGGCCGGACCCAGACTTTGGAATCGGGCCGACCGAGGGCTGCCTGAGGCAGGACAACCCATATATTAGGACTGCAGATGCATCCTTGAAGGACATCTTACACGATCATCCCACACAGTCACCAAACTGCCATTTCATTCCCATGGCCTCCTGAAATTAGATAATGTTCCTTCTCAAATCTAAGAAATCTCACTTTTTACCTTTAGTCAGTTTACTGGTGCCAAAACCACTTTTGTACACATTCAGGAAAAAAATTCCCTAACATGCTACCTGCGTGTAATGTGCTAGGGGTTTTAATGCCCATTCTATGCAAGTACAGTGTGACAGGACAGTATAACATTTGCTACAGTAGGTATTTGCAAAGAACTGCAAGAACGCTTCACAGGCATGTCAAATGAGAGCATTTAACAAGGAGCAATACTGAACACTCTTCTAATAAATCAAAGGAATATATGGCTAACCTTGGGGAATGACCTTACCCAGGCTGATAAATCTTCAGTTACAGAGATCCATCCTTCACAGACAAATGGCAAAGTACTACTGACTTCAATAACTAGCTTAGACCATGGAGTCTATTTAAGACGTTCACTGCCTCACCACTTGGGGAGGGTGTGTGTGTGTGTGGCATATTTGCAAGTACCTCAAGTGCAATGCCCCCCCCCCCAAAAAAAAAATCTAAATAAAGTAAAACATTGCAAGCACTACAGTGGTGGAGTCCAAAGCAATTTTAATGTAAACAGCCCAAATAATAAACTGCATGAAATGCAGCTAAACTAAGTAATCAAATCAAACCAGTTTGGGCAATCAAGCCTTCATCAGTGAATACTTAGAAAGGTTACAGCCATTTTATAGTCATCCGTCCCCCAAACCCCATTGTGATTGGACAATTAGAAGTGTTTTTAAAACTTGGTGGGAATAAACCTCCCAACCTAATAATCAAGGTTTCTTTCGGATTTAGTATGCTATGCCATCCAGTTTTATGAACATTCTATTAAACATATCACTGCACAAATTGTTGATAAAATTGTGGGGGGACGGGAGAAATGCAGAGCATTAGACACTAGTTTATTTCTGATGTCAGTAAAATGTTAAGAAACTCGCATTCTGAGGGGATGAGAAGTTGGTCCCACATAGAAAGGCAAGCAGGTACATGTTACTAAATAGAGGACCCACTCAGTACTGCAGTTTCCCAATATATGGATATCAAAACTTTAGGTGTGTTCTTACTAGTGGATTTTACTACACATTTACAAAGTACAATTGCTACAAGGGACACAACCCACCAGTATCCCCCCTCCCCATTAATCATAGTTTGATGTACATGCAGACCATAAGCTATTTGTTATTTTTGTAATGATTTACCTCCCAGTGTTTTGCCCCTACGGAGAGGCATCTAGGTGTCAAAATGTCACAACCAGTCATCTGGAAGCAAAGTGTCAGATGGCATACTATACTAAATAAGAAGGAAAATTGGATTAGATTGGGAGGTTTATTCCCACCAGGTCTTAATGAACATTTCTAATTGTCCAATCACAATGGGATTTGGGGGGACAGATGACTATATAATGGTTGTAATTTATTTTCCAAGTATTCACTGATGAAGGCTTGAAGGCAGAAACTGATTTGATTTGCACTGTTTTACATTAAAATTGCTTTGGACTCCACCATTGTAGTGCTCACCGTTTCAGGTTGTGTGGGACCCAGCTCTACCTCACAGACGAACCAATACTCACTTCAAAAGGGGTTGTGAGGACTACTTCCCATCCCCCAAATGCAGATAAGTTGAAGCTGGAACTCTGTTCTCAAACCCTAAAAAAAAAAAAAAAAAAAAGTACCCTGGCTGTGGGGAACTGTGGTAACTGCTGCCACAGACATTTAAGGAACTTTCTGGATTCCATAACAGCCATTTGAAGTTTCAGCCTACTGATCAAGGAAGAAGTGAATCTTTTCATAACAGAAGATTTCAAAAGCAGACTTGAAATCATAAGCACAAGTCTCAGTGTGGATTACAATACAGTCTACAATGTTGTAAATTTTGAATGCACTGTCATCTCAATATGGACCATTTCCTTGATAGTTCCCCATTATGGATGAAAATTATCTGACCAGTTCTCTCTCTCCATGTACTGTGACATCTCAAGATTTACTTGGAGCCACTCTTGTTTGGTACAAACAGGACTCCAGTGACAAGTCTGAAATTGAGGATGCTGTAAAGAAACGGCATCAAAAGGGGCAAGGCATCCACTTGCAGCACTGTTGACCTGATCTAGACTAATGAACTGGAAAGTGTGGGTCTGAGCAGCAAACAACCAGCTCATCTTCAAGGGGAAGTATGGTCTTTTCAGACACTGCTGCTCTGGCAGGTGTGTGCGCTACTCAAGCATGTGTATTGAGAAAGGGAAGGCTTCTACACAGGAAAAATGCATATGAACACAATTGCAGGCCTACCCTATCTGGAGAACTGTAGGTCATACTTAAATCTTGGTGTGAGGATATTAATGGCTCACAATGCCATAGTCTCCTCTGCTTCTTCCAAAGGTACTGCTCCACTGATGTACCCTACATTTGCAGCTCTGGTCTTTGGGGGATGGGAGATTATCTGGTCAGTTTGGGGGAGGGGGGGGGCAGGGGGTTAGAAGAGGCATCAACTTCTGGCAATGGGAGGCCCCAGCTCATGAACCTCTAGCCAGACTGAAGAGCGAAAAAAAAACCTTTCCTTCAAAATGACAACATTGCACATAGGTTCACAGGTGTGTACTAGTCTAATGACCCTGGGGCCTTTACAAGCCTAGCCCATAGAAGTGCCCTGGCATTATGCCACCCATCATTAGTTCCCAGTGCCTCTGTCAAGTAAAGTCACCGGTGTGATCCCTGGGGTGAACTTTCTACTTCCTATCCACTCAAGATTTCTCCTGAAGAGGGCTAGTGAGGTACTCTGCTTCACATGTATGGGAAGTCTCTGGGTTACGAACTTGTCCCTCCAGCATGTTCTGTTGATTGTAGTAATGAGGTTGAGGTCTCTGAAATGTGCAGTGCGGAGGAATTGGGATTTCTTTAGATGTAGCATTTCTAATTAGAGCTGGGTCAGACATGGCTTTGTAAATCAAGCAGAGATTGCCTCTTATGGAGTTGGAGTCTGTGTATGACATGTTTAAGGCCTAGGATCCTCTGTGAGGTACTTTTGTGGCCTCTCGAGCTGTTGCAGGTGTCTAGTGAGGAACATGTCAAATGGGGCATTATACTCAGATTGGTCTAATGAGGGAAGAGTAGAGAAAAATGATGACCTTTCTTCCTGGATGCAAAACCCTTGGTAATGAGATGTTCCACATAGGACTTTGACCACAGTGGCAATGTGGTGGTCGAAGGAGAGATTGCCGTCAACCTGCCCCCCCAGATCTCTTATGCCTTTAGTGGGCTCCTATCGATGTGGTAATTAGTGGGAACTGACCTCTTCCCAAAGGGGAGGACTACGCATTTTTTGGCATCAAGTTTAAGCAGTAAAGATGGCCCTGCCCTCAAATGGCAAAGAGCTGCAGTACAAGGAGTTTGTTTCATACACTGGACAGCAACTGGAATTTTGCTAGTAGTCCTTGCACATTACAACCTTTCATTTGAAGCCACACACCACAGACAATGCATTGCATATGGTGAAGCCCCATTTGATGCTCTGTAGGGTTGAAAAGCAATCCTGTGTAGAGCTCTGCGAATACTGTACCTTTTTGTAAACTGCTCACAGGCCATCTGGCACAACTAGAGAAAGTACAAAAGGATAACCAATGGGTTTAAGGCCGGACTGGTTGACATACTACAGCAAACTTTCATACCTGGATTTTAAATTACAACACAAGATTGTTGCCAGGGTGCAGAATATCTGTACGCCTTGCTCAGTTCCATGTCAGCATCCCCAGTGGAGACCTGAAGTGACTGTGGAAATGCACAATGTTTTAGTGCGTGGAAAGCAGCACATTGATCTGGAGCACTGATTTGCTACAATGTAGGATAGCAAGTCACAATGCTATTCTGTACCAAGCACTGCTCAGTGATGCCCAATGGGTGTACATGAACATGTAGGACTGCATTATGGTACAGTATTAAGAAAAGGAATTACAACACAGCTTGTTTTCACTATGCAGTGAAAGTAGCACTGCTTTCTGCAACATCCATAAACCTACATATTGATGGGAAACATTTAACAAATGAAACTGTCGTTTTAATGGCAAGGAAGCAAGACATTTTAGAATGAAGGCAGTAGAAAAAAGCATTTGGCATAGTAGTGGTAAATAAAACATGGGACAGGGACAGCTGGCAAGGAAAGTTATTGTAGCAGTTTATTCATGTTCATACTAAACACTTCAGTACTTCATGTCCAGTACATTTCAGTAATTTTAAGGACCGAATGTAATTGCACTGCACATGCACAGTAACGAGGCAACAAATATGCTATTAAGTGCTCACTAATATGCATGAAGGAGTCCTTAGAAGTCACCTTTATCCATACTGGAAGCTCTACTTGGATTTTGCTTTCCTTCTGTGATGCCCGCTAGATAAGCTCCATGTGAAGCAATATTGCACCCATGTACAAGCAAACTCAATCACCAAGTGGATCAGTAAAGCTTTGCACCAGAGTCCAGTATCTGACCCAATGTAACTGATGAGCAGTGGCCCTTGTCTACATATCTGGACATCACTGAACACAGTTCCAGCATTTGCCAGACTTTGGCACAACAGAGCAGGTCAAAGGCAGTCAAAAATCAGACTACTTGTCACAGGGACAATATAGCATGCCACAAAGCTAATATCACCGTTCCCTACTCTACGGACAAGTTTATGCTTGCTGCAAGTGGGGTAAGGTTTTAACTTTACTACAAAAGTATTTTATATACTTACAAAAACAAAAAAAAAAAAAAACCTATTTATACCAGTTTTAGCTTATCATGCTTTCAGCACAAGACAAACCAGGAATATGCTTACTACAAAGAGAAATGGAAATTGACAAGTATTACAGATGTGGAAGTCAAATGAAATACAGCTGTGCAAGAAGTTACCATGACAGCAGATTTCCTACTGCTCACTGTTGCAGTATTCTTAATACGCAGATCTTTGCTTACCAACATCCATCCGGGTACCAAAGTTTTACCTTCGTACGATGTATGCCTGAGCATCCATCCAGGTAAATTTATCTTCGTATGAGACACGCCCGAGCGATGAACTTTGTCTAATGAGCTGAGGTTAACACCTATATGTACAAGAACCTCATACAATCTCCAAGACATCATGGTCAGCTAAGAGGGGCTCTGGATGAACATGGTAAGCAGTTCCCCTTTTGGGCACATTCTGTTCCACAGCATCTTATTTTCAGGTGTATGAAAAGCAAAGGGTTAGTGCCAGTAAGATTACTTGTTCATTGTTGCAGTATTTAAAAAAGGGGTAGCCCAAAGCTTAGAGAAATAGGGCATTAAGTTAAAAAAAAAAAAAAAAAAAAAATACAGAAGAGTCCAGGAGGCCAGACAGAATGGTTCTGGAAATCAAACAGTCCTGAACTTCGAAAAGGTATTCTATTTGTAGTGCTTGGAGAAGGTGTGAACAGATGTCCAAGTAGTTGCTTCTAGAATGCAACTGGTGTTTGCACCTTTGTAGAAAGCACCTGAAGCTACTGCTCAAATGGAATGAGCTTTTGAGCAGGAGGGTAGTCTAAGGGTTGAGAAAAGGGTTGACAAATACCCTTTGAAATCTAAGAGACATCGGACTGTTTGGAAACCAGTGGTCATAGCCTGGATTCCATGAAGTGTTTTGATGACCTTGGGTTTTATCCAAGTAAAACCGCAGCGGTTATGAATGTCCAAACAGTGCAGTATTCTTCCCTCTTATTCTGGGGACTGGTGGATTGCTTGGTTGAGCAGAAATTCAGACTATTTTTGGCATAAAGGATGGACCGACTCAGAGGCTTACCCTAACTTTATGGAAGATAAAGATGGAAATGAGAGCCTGTAATTCTTAGACCCTACAGGCTGAAGTCAATGCCAAGGGGAGCAGTTTTCCAAAAGCAGAATAAAAGGAGGCATGGTTAGGTTATCCAAAACAAAGTTAAGGAACAAGGGGTGAATAGGTTTTCATAGGGTTTACAAACTCCCCTAAAGAGAAAAGTTTAACCTTTGAAAGAGTGTTCCAAAGGAAGATTAGCATTAATGGCAGATGAGAGCTAGTAGGCCAAGTGTAAAAGGTTACACAAGTATTGAAGGACTGAGGGTGGCTGTTGAAAAGGAGCTTGAGTTTGTGCTTAAAAGCACCAGATGGAAAATCTTTCTCCATTTGGCCAAAGACTTTCTGGTGTTCCTTTTGAAAGTGCGGTTGTCCAGATTCAGACGTGTGCCTGTTAGGATTTAAATCTTATCCAGAGGGTCAGGCTCAGATTGGGGAGGAGTAGCCCTGTTTGGTGATTAGAACTGGTTTTGGAGAAATCCTTCAGAACTTTCCCTTTGATAGGTGAAGCAGAAGCCAGTGTCATCTTGGCCAAAGTTGTGCCAAGTAGTTTTGAGTATTCATTCTGGGAACTGAGTGGACGCCTGGGTAATAGAGGTGTGTGTGTGTGTGTGTAAAGGAACATCCCCACCCAAGGATTCCTTTTTTGGGAAAGGCAAATATGTCCACTTGAGGATCCCCCATCCGATAGTGATGCAGAGCTCAATGACCATTTATGCGGATTGTACAAATCTGCTTAGAAACTACCAACACATTCTGTTGGGAAACAATGTGGGAGAGAGATGCAGAATCATTTGAGAGGCTGTGTGCAAAGCCTCCATTGCTAGTCTACACAGAGGACAGAACCTTCAGTCTCGCAATTCATGTACCACATCACCATGGTGTGTGTACCAGGGAGAAGGTCTGCAGGGCTTTCAGAAGTGCACGCATTTTTTAAGTAGACATACTCCTGTGCTATATGTGCTGGCCACCAGTCCAAGTCTTCAACCCCAGATTGAATGCAACCCGATTACTCCAAACAAATTCCTTCTTGATGCACTGAAGGGGGATGTTGGAATGGAGGGATTGTGTTGACACCACAAAGATTTCAGGTACCAATGAATTTCTCATGTGTAATCTGGCAAGTGGTTAACATATGGATGATGGCAAGTCCCAAGGTCGAGAAAGCTTATCAGGCTGAACAATGATCCTGTGTGGAAGAGCTCTCTAGAAGTGACCTTCAAGGGCTGGAGGCATGCTTGGTAAATGTGTCTTGATGGCATCCCACAAATGAGATGCTGGGAAGGAGCAAGCTGGGATTTTAAAATTTAGTGAATCCCATTAGGGTTAAGAGTTGTATTGTAGAATGGTGGACTGCTTGGTTCAGTTTCACTGTTGCAGTCCTGACCTGTGGGAAGATTCCCACAGCTGAAAGGGAAGGAGGATGAAAATTAAGGGGAGGAAAGGATGCCCTGCAAGATGGCAGAGGCAAATCCTGCTCTTGACTTGGAAGGCTGGAAGGCTGAAGGGTGGTAATGTTTGGTAAAGGTATGCACAGAAAACCAAGTTAGTCTCCAAATTCTCTTTCCTGGACACCCCTTTAAGTAAAGCAGTAGAGGTAGCAGTTGCCCTGGTGGAATGTCCTCACAGCATCAGGGTGTCTTACAATGATGGCTGTAACAGAAGGAAATACAGCGGGGGAAATCCATTTAGAGAGGATTTGCTTAGAAACTGGTTTCCCTTCAGGCCTAGTGGCAAAGGCCACAAACAGTTTGTCTGACTTTCTGATAGGCAACTCTGTTAGTCATGGTTCTGTCCAAGTAGCATGTACATCCAAGGAACTGGGCATCCTTCCCCCTTGTTGTGAGTTGCAAGAAAGCAGCCTAATGTACGGCTTGCTTTAAGGTGGTCTTACTACATTGGGCATAAAGGAGAGGCCAGTCCCAAATGAGATGGGATGGAAGAGGAATGGTTCCAGACATGAAGGCCTGAAGCTTAGAAATCCTTATAGCAGAGGTGATGGCTAACAAGAGGGTGGTCTTCCAGGTCAAAATTTTCAACTCAAAGAGGCCCTAAGCTGGTCTTGCTCATCCCTTTTTCACTTAGGGATGTCTACTTCTGATAGACCAATGTCATAAGATCGGAACAGCCTAACAACTTACTAAAGTGAGTAGCTAGAATCTCAGCCCTATGTTTAATGGTCCTGCTGTTAAAATCTGGCACAAAAATGACAGCTGGAAGAGTGTTCTGGGCCCAGGCAAGTCATACAAAGGAGTGGAATGTTTGCCACAGCAGAAACTATTAATTTTCGGACACAATTCAAAAAGATACAACGGTCCTGAATGGGGTACTTCACTTTTTTGGAGTCTTCTTCTCTGGTGAAAAACTGATGTGCTGGCACTCTTGCTTTGGGTGCCAATGTCAAGAACAGAGGCCACGGTGCTGGCAGACTCCCCTTGAACCCAGTCACAGTGATGCTGGATAAGGCATCTACCGGCTCCAGGAGGGAAACTATTCTCTGGTAGTCAGGCTGGTCAAGGGCTTCCATGACAGGAAACCCCACAAGTTAGAACTGAGACAGTGAAACATGCAGCACATTGGTGCCAGAAAGCTACTTTGAAGCCTTGTCTGAAGCTAAAGAAACTGCATCTGGATCTGCCACAGGATTTTTGTAATAGGAAATTAGGTTCTGCAAAGTCCCTGATAACCTCATCTCGTCTTTTTGGTGCCGGGGGGGGGGGGGGGGGGCAAAGGTCTGTAGCAGAAGAGCTAGCCTGAAAGTCTACCAGGTAAGCCTCCAACACAGGAAGGATGGGATAATGAGCAGGGGTGCCCATCTCCAATAACATTTGCACCCCCAGATATTTGTCTAAACTGCCATTAAGGTTTCTCCAAAGGGACCCTCTTCCAAGGGAGAATGGGAAATTTTATCTGAAGAAATTTGTTCAAGGGAATATAAACTGGGATGAGTACTTAAGCCTGAATCTCTAGCTGTTCCCGCAGAGGAACTATTCAATGCTTGCTTATGTGGTGTGGTTTGAGAAGACAAAGGGAGTTGAGGACATAATTAACTTGAAATTCAAACTATTTGTTGAGGTAGATGGCAATGCAGTGCATTTCTTTTTTCAGAGTGACGTCCACCTGAATTAGCTTACGCTGCTCTGAGCCTTGATGCATTTCTATGAGGTTTCCAGAAATAACTACCGTTACAAGATTTGATCTGAGGGACTCCACAGGGGCCCTTGATGCAGATGCTTTACAAAGAACTGTTTGTAAGCCCACAGGAACTATATGGGCTCATGAGAAAGTCTATGGTCATATTGCAGGTTTGAGCAACTCAGATGCATCCGATTCCAGAATGACAGAAGGAGAATCCTCTCAGTCTCTTAAGTTTTTAGGGAGAAGGCCAGTCCTGACAGTGGATCAAGCCAAGCACTCGAGATGTTGAGTTTTGAGAAATGTATTAAGTGTGGACAGCCTAGAATGGAGAGTTTTCAGAACAAAAGACTGGCAGATGGAACAAGATTTATGGTAGTGTTCAGGCCCCAAACAAGGAAGACACTTAGATGAAATCTTTGTATGGAATTTGTCTACTGCACTCACAATTACCCCTCCCAAGGGGCTTCTAAAGAGTTCTGTACAAGACATTCCATCTCCGTTGCCCATTTTCATCAGTTTGGTTTGGGTCAGCCTCTGCCATTTTAGCTTGTGGCCACCAAAAAACTAGCTACTCCTTTACTCATAATGCAACGACCTCAACATACCTCAGATCTTGTTTGTTGGTTGACAAAGCAGCAGTACTAATATAAATTAGTGACAGAAAAAGCTACATCTGCAGCTCAGCATGGACAGTGGTATCCTCAAACTCATTCTTCCAGAAACCAATTGTGAAAAGGCTGGGGGTTGGTGGGCAGGGAGCTAAAGAATGAAAATGGCCAACACAGATGGAATGATATGGCGAGTACATAACTGATGGTCAATTGTCCCAACTGTTAGAGGAATGAATGGAAAAAAGTCCCCAGCTACCCAAAAACCTGGCTGGACTCAAAGGATAGTTTTGAGCACAGTTGAGCCAAAAGCTGCTCTCACCCTAGAGACCAGATCCAGTTTGTAATGAATAAAGGTAGGAGGATTGGCCCAAGTTGCAGCTGCACATGTCATCCATGGAAGTCCTAGGCAGAAACTGAAGTAGCCAAGGGCCTAGCTGAATTAAGGGCAGACCCAACTTACTGTAGACAAATTATACAATCTGTCAGCCATTTGGGTAAAGTTATCTTTGAAACTTATTTATCCAATTTAGAATCTGCAAAGGAAACCAATTGATTTATCCTAATTTCTTTTGTTCTATGCAAGTAGAAATTACTGAACATCCAAATAAGCAACATTCACCTTTGTTTGCAAATTTAAGCAAGACTGGCAGATTAATGGACTGGTCGATGGTGGATTCTGAACCACCTTAGGAAAGAAAGGAGGAATGGCGCAGGTCACCCCACCCATGGGAAAAATCAAGTAGGGAGGTTTAGAAGTGCTTGAAGTTATGAAATCCTAGCAGAGGTGACAGCTACCAAAGATGGTCTTCCAGATCATAAACTTTAGGTCACATTTTGCTGCTTGTTCAAAAGGGGAATGAATTTGAGTCTGCAGTACCAACTTTTAAGTCCTATGGAAGAGTTGGAGCTTTATATGGAGTTCTCAAAAGGGTACCTCTCAAAAAGGCCTTACAAAGTTTAGCTGAAGCCAGGGAAGAATTCTGAAATTTGAGTCTTTCGGCTTTTTCCGGTTAGGGGTCGCCACAGCGGAACTCCGGTCCGCTAATGATTGGCAGTAGATTTTTACGTGCTGGCTTGCCGGGCCTAACTCACAACCTTCAATGAAGTAATGCCCATTCACGCAAGTCACCACACAGAAGATGCTCTGCGAATCGAACGGGCAACGTCTGAGGCGACAATGCTACCGCAGTACCACCATGTGAAAATCAGAGATGGCTGCTAATTTGAACCCCAATTGTACAGGAGTTAGCTCCTTCACTGAAAACTGAAGCAAAGAATTTAATGACACTGTACAGGAGGGTGAAAGGGTAAATACACTCATGATAGAAAAAACTTTTTCCATTTACTTCTGTAAAGTTTTCCTTTAAAAGCTATATGGGAAGATGGACGGGACAAGAACATAGATTGTCTAGCTATTAACAGAAGGGGGGAGATGCCATGCCTTCAGCTTTAGGTTTGAGATATCCAGGTGACCAATGCCTGTCTGGTGAGACTGGTCTGGAATCAGATCTAGAAGCCAAGGTGGGTAAATTAGACAAGGCCAAAGAAAGGGGAACCAAATATGAAGAGGTCAGAAAGTGGCAAGGAGGATGACCCTGCTCTTAAACCTGAAAGCTTTCTGCAGAAATTTGGAGATCAATGGAGTTTGAGGATAAGCATAGAGACCAGGGGTCAATTGTGTAATACAGCATCTCAGTGATTTCCCCCAGTGGTGGTGGGAGATTAGGGAAAGAAGCTGCTGCACTTGTTTAGGGGAGATGCAAACAGATTGCTGCAAGGCTGGCCCCATTCGCAAAAACATCTGAAGCCTTCATGTTAAGAAGGCTCGTGAGGTAGTAGGAATGGGCCTGCTCAATTTGTCTGCTCTCATGTTGAACTTCTCAGGAATGTGCATTGCTTTCAGAAAATGGTTGGATGAGATCACGTTCACACTCAAGGCTTCTACTCGAGGGGTAAGACCTCGTTTCTTGACGTACCAAACCACTGACACACTGTCTGAATCACAATGGTCCCAAAAGGGAGAGGGTCTTGGAATGCCTACAATGCTAAGAGCACAGTTCTCAATATGCATGGTGGTCTCTTTGGGGCACCAAGTGCCTTGGACTTTCCCAGGAAATGCCCCCCCCCCCCAATCTGGGAAAGGTCAGTGGTCACTATGGCCTTGGGCCAAGGAAAAATGAAGGGCCTGCCTTGTAGAACCCGATTGAATCCAAAGGCATCCCTTGAATGAGTGATTCTTATTTGGGCTAACATGTTGGTAAGGAATAGACCATTGTGTTGCCAACATCCACTGAAGAAAAACGGACTATAGCGGCAGGTGTTGATACCAAGGCTTGTAGAATCAAACTGGCTGAGATTATGGTGCTGTGAATTTTTCTGATCTGAAATCAGATTGTATTCTTGAAAGGAAGGAAGAAAGAAAGCAATCCCTGAAAAAAAGTGTTGAAATGTGCTCCTACAAATTCCAGTGTTTGATATTGTCCCAGCTGAGATTTGTTGTGATTTATGCAAGTCTGGAATACCTTATCTTGTGCTTGGTAAATGCCTGGTTGGGGCCATATGGACAATTAGAATCCCTGCAGTCTGAAGTGAACTGCTACTACTGCAGTAACACCCTGGGGTGAGGCCAAAGGGCAGTGCTTGGAACTGGTAAGGAATGGTGCCCAGCCAGAAGTATTGTCTGGATTGTCTTGTGATAGTATTGTGCACACATTCTGAAGGTGTATCGAGCATATTCAATCATCCTCGCATAAAAAGGGCAGAATGGACTGTCTGACCGATTTGTTCAAGTTGAGATGGCAGAATGGACTGTGACCGATTTGTTCAAGTTGAGATGCAAAATTCAGTCTCCAGTCACCTGTTTTGGCACAGAAAAATATTCTATCTGGTCTGGTGGGAGCTCTTGGGAGGACTTTCTAGTGCTGCTGCTTTCCTCCAATTGGGTGGAACATTGGGAAATTTGCATACTGATGCAGGTGGAAGGGAAAAGGGAATTAAAATCCCCTGGAAGTAACCCTCTGCACATATGCATCTTGAGATATTTAGCCAGCCTCTTTCATGCCAAGATAATCAACCCCTCAATTGCCTCTAGAGGTGGACAATTAGGCCTCCTTTCAGAATCACTGGTAGGCTCAAAAGGAATCTCTAGACACCTGGTTCTGTGGGTCTCTTCTGCTACATGGGCAGCATCTTCCATTCAAGTCTCACCATGACCAGAGGGCAAAAATCCCCGAAGCATACATGCTTCCAAAATCTGCCTAGACTCCCTGTTGTGTGTGTTGGGGGAGGGTACACAAAGGAACTCAAAGGAACTCTTCTAAGCAAGTTCTTTCTTAGTGGCAACTGTTATGACCATACCATCTACAGGCATTCCCTGGGTCCAAAACTCCCTTCCTACACGTGGTGGCAGAATCTGTCCTTGTCTTGTGGGGACAGAATCAACTGTCAGGCTCCTTCCACACTTGCCTAGAGATAAAGTCAATAAGCTCATAGGTGGGTGGAGTTACCCAGAAGGTAGAGAGGCTGGCTCCACAGGCCTCCAGAAATACAGATTCCAGAAGGTTCAGAGGACCAGCCATCCCTCTGCTTAAGGGGTTCAAGATGTCCCCAAAAGACAAGTCTTCAGGTGATCTTGGGACCCTTCCCCTTAAACTAAGATCAGTATTTTCTGCGGTCAACTCCTGAAGGGAGTCCAAGTGCCTCCTCTTGCACTTGTCTGAGTGACTTCCTCTGTGGGTACTCAAAAGTGTTGGAGAGAAATATCTTGCTGGGTAACATGGATACTTCAGGTTGGCTATGCCTGTGGCACAATGATGGGGCTCAAGGTGCAGATATGCATAGAATCCAGAGGGAAGATCTATGGGGAGGATCTGTAGATGCTACTAAAGCAGAGAGCTCTTCACCTCAAAAAGGCAGAATGCTCCAGGGAGAAGCCAACATATCAAAGAAGACATGCTTCCACTCCACTGGCTCCCCCCACTCCAAAGGCAGTCCACTCAAGGCAGAAGTCTAAGCCAAGCTGTCCAAGTCAGAGGCTCCAAAGGGAAGAGGCTGCTTTGAAAACTGAGTCTACAACACCCCAGATCAGACAGGGACACCTCAGCTCCAAAGTCTCCTCCAACCCTGAAAAACAAAGCCAGTGCACTGTGATATTACTTGAGTTGGAGAACATCTTTAGATCTGATCCAGACTGACATAGGCTTGGATCCAGGAGCTCTGAAACAATTGGAGAAGGAACCAATACTGGAGTACAATAATAAAAACTCTTACCGACCTGAAGGGGTAGGAACTGGAAGAACTCCCATCAGTATCTGCACAGAAAAATTATTATTTTGTCCACATCAGCTTTGTTCAGACTTCTGGAAGAACGAGATGAAGCCACTGATTAAGACCTAAAGTACCAGCATAATTTGAGGTCAAGGGGAAGGTACTAGAGGGTACTGGGTCTAGAGATGGGGAATATCTTCTCATAGGCAAAAAGCCTTGTATCTTAATAGCTGGAATTCAAGGAAGCTTTTGTCGACAAAGACCCTGGCTTGGGTGAAGCAGTTTATGGATCCAACTTCTGCCTCGGGTGGTTCCACGGTAGTTTCAGATAATGTAGTAGAAGACCCCCAAAGTTCTCAAACTTTAAGGCTTCTTTGCCTTGGTTTTGGGGGACTGAGCACCAAAAACAGCTTTCAAGTAGGAGGGTCTGGGCAAAAAACAGATGCGCAACAGGAGCATCTGATAAAGACCACTTGTGCCTGCATTTCTGGCACTTGCCAGAAGGGCCTTTTGTGGACATTCTAAAGTATACTAAAGATAATAAAAGCAGATTTTTTTTAAATGCTATAGGTAAAAATATAGAAAAAAAGTAGAAAAATTAATATAGACTAGAGTAAGAAAAGTGTAAAGGAGATTAAAAAGAATACCAACTATGGTAAACTATACTTAAACATGTATAAAGGATTTGTAAACAGAAAAACTGAAAGGTAGAGTTTTTTTTTTTGGTCCAAGTCTTAAATGCTTGAGAGCTTAAGGCAACCACATCCAAACTTGAGTGGCAAACAAGATCTGATGTTAGGGGTTGGTACATTATGGGTAAGGGAGGAGCAAGTATTTTTTGGTGGCCATGACCTAATACAGCAGAGTCAGAACCAAACCAAACTGGAGACGAATGAAAAGGAACAGACTGTTATGGAGAGTACACACCTTACATCAGCTTGGTAAGTGTGAGTGCAGTAGACAAATTCCAGGGACTTGCACACTAAGTGTTTAGGGTCCAAACACTACCGCAAATCTCATTCCATCTCAGGCCTTTCCTCTCCAATCTAGGCTGTCCACACTTGTGTCTCAAAACTCAAGTGCTTGGGTCAATTTACTATGTCAGGACCAGCCTTCTGCTGAAAAGAAAACAAGAGGATTCTCTTGCTGTAATTCTGGAATCAAAGTACCTACTGAGGTGCTTGAACCCACAGTATGACCAGACTTCAAGCCCACTACCACAACCCCATCTCAGACCGTTCTTGTTCCCAAGGACTTGCAGAGGAATGAAAATTGACATCAGATCAATAATTAGCCAAAAAATAGACAGGAAACTAGGTTACTCAAAAGGCACTTGTCTGATTTGACAAACAAAGCTACAGTACCAACTGACCAAACAAATAGTCTGCTTTTACTACCTGCATTCAGGCTGATTGTGATGGAGGTTCATACATACGTCCAATTTTATACTTGACTGCTTAAACCAAGGTCATTGGCTGGACGTATATCATATGAAGATAAAGCTTTGGTACCCAGTCAGACATCAGCAATTAAAGATGGTCTGTTAACATTGCAACAGTGAATCAGTCAGGATACCTACTCTGATCCTATTCCACAAAAAGCAAATGACATTAATACTTGGACAAAATGTACTGGGTAAATTAAATAAACCATACCTCACTGTCCCCGATTTTCAGAGACGTCCCTAGTTTTGACAAATTTTAGCTCTAAGCCCTCTTAAAACTAACTTTTGGAGAAAAGGTGGTAACCTACACCAAGTGTCAATTACAGTTAAAGGCTCATTTTACTTCAGAAAAGTTATGTACTTACCATAATGTTCCATCTGTATTGTCAATTTTCATTTCACCTCACATATGGGTTTGAATCCAATCCATCGGACCAGACTCCACCATTAAAATAGCTTGCAGCAACCAAAAACCTCTTTGGCACCTCCCCTTACCCATAATGCTTCCCCCTGGTTACCTCAGATCTTGTTTGCTAAAGCTATCTTAAGGAGTATATACAGAGAATTTCACATTTATCATGGTGAGACCATTGCTGGAGTATGGAGAAATATAGCCAATCCATTAACATGAAACGTCCTGCTCTACCAGAAGCGAAGGCTGGCTTGGAAGGTGGGGATGCGAGGTGAAAGGAAAACTGACACTACAGATGGAATGTTATAAGTACACAACCTTTACTGGATGGGAAATTTTCATTTAGTCCTCGCATATGGGACAGAGACCCAGTTACCTTTCTCTTTCGTGGACTCATGGAAGGATATTCCTCAGAACCATTGAGCCAAGAGGCCTTTCCCCTGGAAACCAAATCCAAATCTCATCTATGGAAGCATTAGCCTGAAAAAAACTGCTTAAATTGCCATGGCTCTGGCTGAATGAGCTAACAGCTCTAGGAAGATTCATACCTTGTTTGATGTAAATATAGGCAATGAAATCAGCCATTTTGCCAGAGTAACTTTGGATACCAGAAGGCCTTTCCTAGGGCCTGCAGAGGAAATAAATTGGTTTGCCTTCCTAAAATCTTTTGTCCTGTGCAGACAAAAAAAGGTGTAATTTTCTACAGACATGCATCAAATGCAGCATAATCACCTTTGTTACTGATGTTAGGAAAGAAAACTGGCAAGATAATGGTTTGATATTGGAGAGCATAGGTTGTCTAGCTATCAATGGAATTGGAGAAACCAAGCAGTCACCTTGTGGCTGGTCAGACTGGGATGAATCATTACCGTTGGATGCGACAGTAGGTCTGGAGTGGGATCCAGAGTCCAAGAATTTCAGTAAATGAGGCCAAAGGAAGGTAAGCTAGATTTGCAGTGGCCAAAATGCAGCAATGAGGATTATTCAACTTCATTGCTTTCTGGAGAAATCTGGGAATCTAGGGAATTTGAGGAAATTCATACAGTAGACTGGCAGGCCAGCTGTGCACTACAGCCTCCCTCGGTGACCCCCCCCCCTCCAGGGGAATTGGGGCAAAGTAGCTGCTGCATTTGTTCAGAGGGGAAGCAAGAGGTTGCAGCAAGACTGGCCCCACCTGAAGATGATATCTGCCACTTTCCGGTTGAGGGACCACTCGTGAGGCATGAGAATGAATCCACTTGTCTATCAAGTTGGACTTTCCTGGAATGTGCGTGGCTATAAGAAAGTGGCTGAAAGATCACCCATTACCACACAGTGCTTCCAGACAAGTATGATCCGATGCCTACCAGACCACTGGCATGTTTTTGTCACCGTTCAAGGGAGAGAATCCTGAAAGGCCTGCAATGCTAGAACTGTCTTCATTTCCTGGATGTTTATGTGCAACTTGACCTTGCTGGCAGACCAGGTGCTGTGGACGGTCTTCCCTAGATAATGCTCCTTCCACCCTATCTAGGAAGAGAGTCAATGTGGCCTGTGGTTGTGGAGGAACAAAGGGTCTGCCTTGCGTTTGTTGAGTGGAAGAGCCTCCAGGAAAGATCTCTTGCAAGTGTCCATGAGAATCTGGTAGGACATTGGATGGTTCTTTGACCACTAATCAGCTAGTAACCAATGTAGTATTTGCATGTGAAGTCTCATTAGTGGGACCAAGGTGATAGCTGCTGCCATAGTATTTGCATGTGAAGTCTCATTAGTGGGACCAAGGTGATAGCTGCTGCCACTACCAGAGTCTGAAGGACACGGAGCAGCTACCATCCTGTTTTGAAACGGCTTGTAAGTTTGGCATCTAATCTGTACCCTGGAGGATAGAAGCTTTGTGATCCTGATTTAGACTGCTATACATTCCAGTGTTTGGAAGGCTCCAACTGAGATTCATAATTTATGATTATGCTGAGCTTTGTACAGGTGTGGATAACAGTCCCTTGGCTTGGATAAACAGAAGCCTGGTTGGGGTGGAAACGAGCCAGTTGTCTAAACAGGGAAACGTGCAGAATCCTGGTCTTAGCCGAGTCTTTACCACTGCCATGCATTTGGTGAACACTCTGGGGTGGTAGTGAGGCCAAAGGGCAGTGTCCTGGACTGGTAATTACTGGCTCCCAGCCGGAAGCATAAATGCTTTCTGGAGAGCCTTTCCATCTTTATATGGTAGTATGCATCCTGAAGCTCTATGAAGCACATCCAATCGTCTTGCTTCAAAAAAATATGGACTGTATCGTGACCATTCGGAACTTTTGGCGGACTTTAGATTTTTAGTCCCAGAGTAAACTGGACTGCAGACCAATACTGGATCTTGCAAACTAAAGTTCCGAATCCTCTCGTCTGGGGGACCTCTGACTTTTCCTAGCGGTTTCTGTATCTGAACTGCACGATCCCTTTGACTGGGGTGGGACATCCAGGATTCTTGTTTGGTGGTGGGGTGGAGAAAGGGTATTATGCAACATCTGGATATTATGCTCTGCACCTATACATTTGTGTTATGTTTAGCGAGGCTCTCTAGTGCAGGGATAGTCATATCCCAGATTGCCTCCACAGGTGGACAATCAGGCCTCCTTTCAGGAGTGTTGGAAAGGTTTGACAGAATTTCTGGAACCCTAGTTCTGCAGGCCTCCTCTGCCATGAGGGTGAAGTCTTCCAGCATTGTTCCCAGTTCTGCCTCTGGGGGAGCTCTCCACATGTCATACAATCCTTGTTTAACCACATTGTCACCACCTCTTTGGATATGGTCTCTGCGGGGTGGAAAAACATGCCCACATCAGAGAGGGTCTTACTTGCATGCGATATGAGCCTCATGGAAGAGTTTGCTATAGAATGTAGGGTTGCCAGCTGGGAAGCAACCTTTTTCAGACTCCTTCAGCTACAGCACCCTCAAGGGCATCAGAGACCTCTGATCAGATCCCTTTGAAGCCTATTAAAATGTGAAAGATGATTTGGCAATCAGATCAACTGCTGAAGAGAAAAAGCACTTCCCACATCTATCCATAGTCCTGGAATCATTATTAGGGGTGGATAGTGGAACTGTTCCTTCTTAGCAGCTGCTGCTATGACCATAGCATCTACTGCAACCCTTTTGTCCAAAATTTGTCTGGTGCTGTAACAGTTTGCTCTCCTGGGACTTGGTTCAATGGAGTTTGGAATCTTCCACACCTGTTGAGAGATCAAATCTGAGCTTGGCAATGGGCAGTCACCCAGGAGGTAGATGGACAGGATCCTAATGTCACCAGGTACACACTCAGGTGAAGGATTGCTTGTCTGCCAGCCACCTCCAAGATGTCCCAAAAAGAAACATCCTCAGGAGGTGACCGATAGGATCCTCCTCCATCAGAGGTAAACATCTTCCATGGCAGACTCCTCAGTGGAGTTAGTGTTTCCTCTTTCAAGTTCTCTTCCTAGGGACCTCCTCAGTGGGATACTCTGGGGAGGCATCAGAAAAAAGGCAGGGATATCCTGGGGCCTGAGGACCCACTGTCCCTGTGGAATGTCATGGTCAAAATGGGTGTGCAAGGGCTGAAGGGAAGACTGTTTACCTGTGGGGGAGGAGTCATCTGCAGATGCAGCTACTGCCTTCTCCAGTCTCGAAGGTTAAATGCTCCCGAGTAGAGAGACTCCTGATCTGAAAGGCCACGCCTATGGACCGGAGTCATATCAGGCTCTGAAAGTGGCTCACCTGAGGTTGAAGCCAAAGCTGAGCTCATCTGCACAGAAGCCCCAGGTGCAACCACCACTCAGAAGGTCCCAGGGTTGAAAACATCTGTGACCCGCAAGGCTTGCTACAGCTCTGTAAGCTTCCTTGCTCTAAAAACACTGAGGAACTGACAGCAAAGGACCGATCCGGAGAAAAGGAAATCCTCTAATGGTAAGGGGGGTTGAATGTTTAGATGAATCATGGACCTTTTTGGCAGGAGCCACAGAGGATTTATAAATACCTTACACCTTCAAAAGTTTGAGTCATCAGTTCATCTGCTTTGGTGAGACTTCTGGTTGAGCAAGAAAAGGAAACAGAGGGATATTTAAGTCTACTTAAAGGGAGATAGTACTCTCAATGGGACCAGATCAATAGAGGAAGAGTACCTGGTGCTTGGTAGAGACAATTGGTTTGAATGGGCTGGCCTGATCCAAGTGTAAACGGCGCTGACCTATCCCTATCCAATAAATTTGCAGTCAGAGAAGTCTGATCTGAAATGGATATGGTTGAGGTCAACAGGTCCTATTGTCTTATCAGTAGTGTTAATCACCTTCTTTGCTCTGATGAATCTTTTGGAGCCAAAGAAGGTTTCTTCTTCCCTCAGAATTTTTAGAGGAAGATGCAGGGTTCGACTGAGCTGACCTAGATTCCAAAGATTTGAGATCACTGCCAGAAATGGCTTCTCCAAATGTAGATGAGACATACCTCTCAAAAATCAGCTTATTTATTCCTTTTAACCAGGGCCCTGTGGTTGAAAGAATGAAATGGAACAATCCTTCTGGTAATGGAGGGGGCCCAAACAGTAGACAAACTGGAGTCGCTTAAAGGGATTGTGCGCCTGCACTTTTAAGCATCTTTTTTTTTTTTTTTTTTGAAGCCAGCCAGCTTTGCAGGTCTTTCAGCCATTGAAAAGGCAGAGAACACCCACAAAGAAAATGTAAAGAGGAAAAGCTACCAATGATAGCAGAGCCACCTTACATGGTAAATGGAAGGGGAAAACAGTAAAGTTATAACAAAGACAGGAACAGTAAAAACTGAATATGTACCCAAGAGCTACAGGAATGACCATGTCCTGTATAAAACGGCAAACAAGATCTGAAGTAAGAGGGATGCATTATGGGTAAGTGGAGGTGCTCAAGAGCTTTTTGGTTGCCATGAGCTATTCTAAACAGCAGAGAATTATCAGATCCGAACCCATATGTGAGGACGAAATGAAAACTGACAGATTGACAAGAGAATGCAAATTAATATACAATGTCTCAAACAATACTAATTTCAAGTGTTCCTGATAATGCAACTCCTACACCTCAAACAATTATGACTGTCCCTTGTCATGGCTGAAGGGCTTCCTTAGACAAACTCAGACTCCCATACTAAAAAAAAAAAAATCAGTGAAAAGGAAAAATGAGCACCATTTGTAGGGAAAGACCAATTTATGACAAGCTAAGAAATCAAAGTTGCATACATGTAGTGAAAAATGGTCTAGTCCTACAAATGCAGGGATTTTGCAACACATGCAAGAGGACTGATTGAAGTATTTGGTTGTACACTTCTGCTATCTTACGGATGCATCAAACTGCAGCTGGAATTTAAGGGAAGCTGCTTCAGGCAACTGAATTAAAAGAATTTGGGGGAACAGATAAGTTTCCTCTTACAGTATCGAAGCACCAACCATTCCTCAACTGTCCTGATTTTTGCAGAATATCCAGATTTTTGCTTCAATTTTTGGTCTCTGCCTCAAACACTTTATTTTCTAGAAAATCAATGATTATTAAAGCCACTAAATAATGGAATACATTTGAATTTGGTTCCCTCATTCAATTCACTGCTGGGGTGCCTTGTGTATGGAGTCTGCATATCCTCCCACTGTTTGCATGGTTTCCTATGGGTGTTCTGGTTCCCTTCTACATTCCAAAAGATATAAAGTAAGTGGACTGGACATCAAATTGGCCATAGGTATGAGTGACTGGTGTGGATAAACCATGGCAAAGCGAGCCACCCAGCGGTGTAAACATTGGCTCTAGATTGTCACTGTTGAAGCGACACCCCAACCCCATGTGTAAAAATGGGAAAAGGGTTGTGGATGGATTTGAAAATAGTGCAACCAAGTTTACAACAGCAATATTTAAAATATAGCTCTATTTTTAGAAACACCACCCCATTATTTTAAACTTTGTACACATTTCTTGCAGTAAGAGGTTCAGAGGTATGGCAGAGACTAGACATTTCCAGAGCAAAGAACAGTTTGTTGCAGGACCAGCAGTTAACTATTTTTTTAATATGCTTGGTATAAAAATCTGATTTCAGACCTCACCAAGACCCTACAATTTCTATAAACAAAAGGCAAAGATGGTGTAAAGATTGCTGCACTAAAGTTAAGGTCAATCCTTTTCATTGAGGACAATACTACAACAGTTCTACTCTGAGATTTCTCATTCTACCCATGATGCAGAAGACCATCTGTAAAGAGGTCCCAACACAGTATTCAGTGGCTTTGTAGACAGCTGATTTATCCAAGAATCAGTAGCACCTTACAAGCCATATTTAAGCTAAATGCCAAATTCTAGTAATTCACAGGTTTAGTTACCACTGCAGCATGAAGCAAGAAATGCTGAAATCAAGTTTAACAAGGTCTTGTCAGTCACTGGTCACAATCACCACTTTTGGCACTTAATGTTAAACCTGGGTGCAGACTGAAAAAGGCGGTTTGGAAGAGGCAAGAACACTTGGTTCCTAGTCCCTAATGTTAAATTTAAAACTGGCCTATCAATACTGGATTGGCATTTCAGTAAATAGATTGAAATTCATTCTGGTTGGGATCCTTCAATGGAATTCCACAAAGAAATTGAACTTTCTGATTACCAAACAGATTTAATCAGTTATGAAATTTAGGAGTATCCAGGAGACTCCTACTAAACTTACCAATAAGCAAAGACTGACAACTGAAACCAGATATCCCTTCCAAAGCTACCTTTAGAAATTTCTTTTAAGGCAAACTACCTACACCTAACAGACAAGCTTCAAAATCTCCAGCAAAACCAGTTAACTCCACCGAATATGCAGAAATAAACACTACCAGCATGTAAACAGCTGCATGGTAGAACCATAACAAGTTTTAAGGGAAGCTACAGTAATTCCCAGAATGTTAGAGTTCTTAAAGTCAGGAGACAAAAGTCCAAGCCAAGTCTGAGAGTAGTTTGCCAAGCCAGATAATCACAAGGCAATTTTTAGTCATGTTCTTGATCTGAAAAGCACAAAGCAGTAATATGTTGAGCCAGTTGTGAATGCTGTTATCTATGCAGAGACTGAAGATAAGCACACAGTGGCAGATAATTTAGCTCCAACTTTACTACTCTCTCCCCACAGACTGTCCCTCAAGATATACCCAAAACTGGTTTACCTCCAGCCATTACACTAGATAAAGTACTGAAGTGTTTTCAAAAGCTAAATACTTAATTGATAGGTCCTGGCAATATCCCTGGATGCATCTTAAGTAGCATGAATTATGCTTTAGCCACACCATTAACACTGTTGAATCTCAGCTTCCCTAAAAGTTTTATACCAAGTATAGAGAACAGCTACAGGTCACTCCCCCTGCATAAAGGGGGACCTTCAATAGACCCATAAGTTGGACCAGCCTCATATGTAGACATAGAAAGAACTACTAGTCAGGCCATGGGAACCCTCCCCAACCACTGAACCCACCTCAGTCTGGATTCTCAACAGGTCGTGTGCTCACAATCTGGTGTTTTGAAAAAGAAAATCCCTAAAAAATCTACATATGTTGAAATGGCCAAAGCCTTTGACAATTCCTCATTCAGGCATAGTAGAAAAGCTAGAAAAGTACAGTTTTGTACCTACCATAAATGTAGATGTTCGAGGATCCACATTGCTGCAGTCCTAACCATTGGGTAGTCCGCTGTCCAGTCGGCCCGAATACCAGAGTATATGGCTGACGTCGGTCAGGGCGCATTACTGACGTCAGTACGTCAGGGTACTAATGCGCATGACCGACGTCATATCCTCAGTCTTTTCTTGCCCCAGATGTCAGAAGACCCTAAAAAGACAAGGCCCAAACCAAAACACCAAAAAGCCCTGCACCAAACTTATATACAATATATATATATACACATGTACAAAAATATATAGCAACTCACACCACCACCCCTAAACACAGAGGGGAAGGCGGGAGGGTAAATTGGACTGCAGCAATGTGGATCCTCGAACATCTACATTTATGGTAGGTACAAAACTGTACTATGTTCTTCATTCCACATTGCTGCAGTCCTAACCATTGGGTAGAATCCCAAAGCAGAGGTAAGGGAGGCTGGCAAATCATAAGGAAGCAGGAGCTGTCAACATGCCTTGCAAAATAGCTGTGGCAAAACCAGCCCTAGATTTAGAGTAAAGAGGAAGGTGGTAATGCTTAGAGAAAGTATGCACTGAACTCCAAGTAGCTGCCTCCAAAATATCCTTAGTTGCCACCCCTTAGAAATGCTGTTGAAGTGGCAGTAGCCCTAGTGGAATGAGGCCTAATCCCAGCTGGAATCTCCTTGCCATGATGGGAATAACAAAATGAAATGCAAAACCCAATCCACTTAGAAATAGTTTGCTTAGACACAGGCTTGCCCTGAGAACTCAAAGCAAAAGAAACAAACAACTGCTGAGACTGCCTGAAATCCTTAGTCCTGCTTAAATAATAACGCAACTGCCTATGTACATCTAAAGTGTGCAAAATCTTTTCCCCTTTATTTTGGGGATCTGCATAGAAAGTAGGCAAATGAATAGTTTGGTTTAAAGCCACACTAGAAACCACCTTAGGCATAAAGGAAGGATTAGTACGTAATGATACCCTATCCTTATGGAAAATCAGAAAGGGCTCTACTGCCATAAGGGCCTGCAACTCAGAAACCCTTCTTGCAGAGGTAATAGCCAACAAAAAAGCAGTCTTCCATGACAAATATTTCAAATCAGCAGTACCCGCAGGCTCAAAAGGTTGTAGAGTAAGTTTTTCCAACACAAAATTGAGATCCCAAGCAGGAGTAGGAGCTCTACGTGGGGGTCTTATATTCTTTGCCCCTCTGAGAAACTGCTTGAACAAAGGATGCGAAAACAATGGTGGGTCACAATCATAGTGAGCTGAAATTGCTGCAGCATGAATCTTAATGGAAGAGAAGGACAAACCTTTGTCCAATAACTCAGTAAGATATTGAAGAGCCACACTCAAATTAGGCTCAGAAATCTCCAAATTCCTTGCTGCACTCCAAAATAAAAATCTCTTCCATTTTTCTGCGTACACTTTCCTTGTACTAGGTCTTCTGGCTTCCATAATCACATTTAAAACTTGTTGAGGAAGTTGAGACCGGCTGTCTCTCAAAACAGAATATGCCATGCTGTTAGATGAAGAGAGCGAAGCTTGACATTGAGCAGGTGGCCTTCTCTGAGACAACAGGTGCGGAATCAAGGGTAAAGGCCATGGAGGCTTCTTTACTAGACTCCTCAGTAATGGGTACCAGTGCTGCCGAGGCCAATCTGGAGCTATTAAAATCATCCTTGGCTTGTCTTGTCTGACCTTTAGAAGCACCTTTGGAAGAAGAGGCAGAGGTGGAAAGGCATACACATGAAGATTTTTCCAAATGAAAGAAAGAGCATCCACTTTCCAAGCTGTGTGATGTAACCTCTTTGTGCAAAACTTTGGCAGCTGGTGGTTTAGTGGAGAAGCGAACAGATCTATGTCTGGAGTTCCCCAGGACACGGTCAACCTTTGAAATACATGAAGATCCAGTTTCCACTCGTGGGGATCCATGATTTGTCTGCTTAACACATCTGCTAAGGAGTTCTGTGCTCGGCAGAAACCTTGCCTGAAGAGTTAGTTGCAAGCTGAGCGCAGTCTCCCATAAAATCATTGCTTGCCTGCACAATGGGTAAGAATGTGTTCCCCTTGTTTGTTGATGTACCACATGACAGTTGTGTTGTCTGTTAGAATCAACACCTGCCCTGGAAGAAGTAACTCCTTGAAAGCCATTAATGCAAACTGGACTGCTAACATCTCCTTCATGTTGATATGTAGATGCTGTAGTCTGGCAGGCCACTTGTCTTGTATCCACTTTCCATTTAGATGAGCTCCCCAAGCAATGTCCGAGGCATCTGTCGTTAAAATCTGACTCGCCTCTGGCGGGTCACAGAGAGTCCCTTGTTTAGGTGACATTCCTGAGCCCACCACAAAAATTCCTTTTGAAGGCAAGGTATTATTTGAATGACAGTGTCCAAATCCTGGCAGTGCTGTGTCCATACATTTTTGAGATACCATTGCAGCTTCCTCATATGCAGTTTGGCATTGGGAAGCACCAGAATACAAGATGCCATGAACCCTAATGCTTGAAGGACTGTCCTTGCAGTCAGCACGGACTGATGAGATAGTTGATGAAAGTAAAGGGATAGACTCTTTTGTTTGTCCTGGGTTAAAAAGGCCATCTGGGCTGCTGTATTCAGTCTCACACCCAGAAAGCACATGTCTTGAGAGGGTACTAGACTGGACTTTATTTCGTTCACAGAATACCCTAGGCATCTTAGCACTGCTATAACATATTCCAGATGTTGTAGAAGGTCTTCCTTTTCTTGAGCCAGAATCAGGCAGTCGTCCAAGTAAGGATAGATCTGAATTCCTTTTAGCCTGAAGTAAGCTATCACTGGAGCCAGAACCTTTGTGAATACTCTGGGCGCAGTAGATAAGCCAAAGGGCAATGCAGAGAACTGATAATGAGAATTTCCAGCTCAAAAACACAGATACTTCCTGCAACTTAGTCTTATAGGCACATGAAGGTAAGCTTCCTTGAGATCTAAAGTTACCATCCAGTGATCTTTGCCCAGCAGAGGTAAAAGCTGTTGTAACGTCAACATCTTGAACTTGGGAATGTCCAGATAAGTGTTGAGGATAGATAAATCCAAAATTGGTCTCCATGTGTTCCCCTTCTTTGGTACTAGGAACAGGCGAGAATAAAATCCTAGGCCCCTTTCTGATACAGGGACTGGCTGAATGGCCCCTATTTGGAGTAACAGAGAAATTTGCTTGTGAGCCTCTTTCCTTTGTGGAGGAGGAACGTCTGGCATGCCTTTGAAAGGGGCAATGTATGGAAATAAAACCTGTAACCGTGGTGAATGATATCCAACACCCATCTGTCTTGAGTAATTAAATCCCAATTTTCTTTGAAAAGAGACAGTCTTCCTCCCAAAGGAGCTGCCAGGCGAGAATCTACTGGCAGCTGAAAAGGCAGGTCATTGGGTCTGTTTACGAAAGGACTGACCCCTGCCCTCACCAGAAGTCTGAGCAGGTGAACTCCCTGTTCTAGGCCTAAAAGAACCTTGAGCTCTGCCCCTACCACGTCTAGACCTACCCCTAGACTGGGAATCATAAGCAGGATATGTCCATCCCTTAGTAGGCCAATTTCTACTAAACTTGGTGGCTGCACCTGCAAAAAATCTTTAACAGTTTGCATAGACTTAGCTTTGTCCTCCATTTTCTTCAGAACTGCTTCCACAGGCGAACCAAACAACACATCAGACTGTAAAGGAGCATCCAAAATCCTTGTCTTAACATGCTCAGCTAAATTCTGATCCCTCAACCAGGCATGCCTGCGAAGAACAGAACTAGTGGCAGCCACCCTCGAGGAGGCCTGTACAGCATCAAAACCACATTGCAAAGAATGCTTACCCACTTGTTCAGACACATGAACTAAATCCAGCAACTCTTTACACTCAATACCTTCCGCCAAAGCATCCACCTTAGATTTCAGTTGTGAAAGGAGATAATTTTGATATTTTAGCATGTGAAACTGACAATTCAACGCCCTCATGGCTAAAGTGGAAGAAGTATACACTTTCTTTCCCCATCTATCCAAAGCCCTTGCCTCTATCAGTGGGAACAGGGTTTTTAACCACCGAGGCCTTAACACCTTTAGGTCCCTGAGAAACAGTTTCCGGGTCTGCCCGAGGACTCTAAAAAGATACTTATGAGCTTCAGGCACCCTATAGTACCTATCAGGTTTAACAGGAGCAGGAGGCAAAGAATCAGGGTTCAGGGAAGCCTCTGCAAAAACATCTTCCACCACATTCAACACAGGAGGTATAGCTAAAGGCCTATGCTGGGGTAAAAACAAGAATTCCCTAAGCCTTTTCCTGGAATCAGAGTAATCCTGGCCTTCCCATTTAAAGTGCTCCCTCATGGAATGCAGAGTCTCTGAAAAAGAGAAATCCTCAGGAGGAGAAGCTGTAGGAGTGGAATCATCCACATCAGAATCAGAATAAGGAGGATACTCCTGCAAATCTTCCGCAGAAGACTCAGAAGCCTCTGAACACTGTTCAAAACTATCAAACTCAGGTTCCACTCTAGGCCTCTTATCAGGAGGGGGCATAGAACCTCTAATCATAGTAATCAAATCTTCTGCCATTTTAAGCATATGTTTCTTAGGCACAGAACCTGAAGTGCTAGGAGAAGCCCCCACTGAAGCTAAACTTGGCCTACCTCTCAAAGAAGCTTTGGAAACAGAAGGAGAGGCTCTAACTACCTTGGGAAGAGAGGGAAGAACAGTTACCTGAGAAGCCCCCTCAGCCTGGCCTACCTCCTGAGAAGGCACATCCTGCAACAGTAAAGTCTCTGCCTGAGACTCCAAAGAAACTCCTGGCAAAACCTCTGGCTCCACTGAGCCTTCTAAAGAACCGACGTCTGGGACTGCTGGTTCATCAACCCTAGGCTTCGCTGTTTTGTCCTTGCGCTTTTTGGACGAAGCGGGCCGGAGCATCCGGCGGCATTTTATAATTGCAACGCTTCCCAAACACTAACCTGGCACAGTCTAACCTTCTCTTAATAGTGCGTTTGTTAAACCTAGCACAAGAGCGGCATCCAACAACGTCGTGCTCAGGCCCTAAACAAGGTATACACAAGGTATGGTAATCCCTATGAGGTATCTGTTTCCCACAAGAAATACAGTTATTCACTTTTTCTGACATCCGGTTAAATACTGAGGCAAGAATAAACCAAAATGTTCCCCAACGGGGTACTTAGCCAACTCTGATTCGGTCTGAAACTCCGACTTCAGAAAATTTCAGAACGCCAACCTGCACTCGCAAAACTGCTTCTGCATCGGACCATGCGGCAAAAAAGACTGAGGATATGACGTCGGTCATGCGCATTAGTACCCTGACGTACTGACATCAGTCTAATGCGCCCTGACCGACGTCAGCCATATACTCTGGTATTCGGGCCGACTGGACAGCGGACTACCCAATGGTTAGGACTGCAGCAATGTGGAATGAAGAACATCTTGGAATAAATAAAAGTCAATACCAAAGAGCTCTGGCTGATGGTTTTCAAATGACTGCAAGCCAAGAGCAGTCGTCAAATCTCCAAGTGACTGGCATCCCACAGGAAGGTTTGTCCCAAATAAATGGTGTCAAAATCATAGCCTGAATCTAAGTGATAAAGATACACTATGGCATCATTTTCATTTGGGAAGTCTACACCAGGGAACTACCACAATGACAATATGCCCCCAAAGACTTCACCCAGTTGTTTGGGAACTTGGACAGACGTTGATCACAAACACCACACAACTTCTAAAGTAAGAGTTTCTAGATCTAGGGTCATCTTTGGCCTAATGAGGGCAGAGTAAAGGGGACAATCATTGAATATAATGCAGCCATCTGTTAAGACATACAACTTGCATGCCCACAGGAATCTCCTATTAAAAGGATACAAGGCCTAAACCTGTCCTACATTGACAGGCCCAGTCTTGTCACTATACTCTATCCTACAGACAGTCAAGAGATTACTTGTGTCTGGCATACAAGGTATCTTCAGACCCATTACTAATGGATTTAGTGCACATCAGCAAGTCAAATGACAAACACCATCTAGGGATCTAAACCTCTTTCACAACATTAAGAGTTGAGGGGCAGGCATATCTTGGAGGGTACCACTAGTCTGGAACAGATACAAAATCCACATAAAACAAAGTTCTTCCCTCTCCATATTCAAGTGCAACTTAGATCTATGGATGGGAAACAATTTACCACAAGACTGCAACCTACAATACTAAATGCGAACAGGTAGCTCCTAAATCATTTTAAGGGACCCATTCATGGGATAAAGCATCTACAAGATCCCAGTTATTCTCATTAGGGGTAATATTTATTTAATCATGGGATGGTTAAGTATACTCTAACCAAATGAGATGGGTTACTTTGACCACAGAAGGGGAAATTGACTAGGCTTAAAATGTTAAAGGGCAATTGCCTAGTATTTGCCTGTGAATTTAGAAGCAGCTTAGCCTTAAACTATACCTACGCAAGGTATGTATTTATGAATTGCTCATCCAATTTTGTGTCTTAGATAGGAATGCATTGGTTACATATCCATTACACTAGAATATGTTGATCTTGTAGTGCAGGTTGTCTTTGGTAACACTGGATGGACCAAAAGTTCTGCAAGAGGTAAAAAAGTGGCAACTTTCATGGATCAGAAGGTTGACGAGATATCAACCCTCAAGAGGAACAAAGGTTTATTCCCAACAATTCTGTAGTCCAAAAGTCAGACTCTGGGGGTTTTCAAGTTGATCCAAGTGCTTTGTGAAGTAACTTGTAAAGGAAGTGCTGTACTAAAGGACTAATGGCAAAAGGCTGCATAAAACCCACACAAAATAGAACAAAGCAGTGTTGCCCAATTACAACCAAGATATGGTGCTAAAGATCACTACCAAAAAGGTGGTGTCCAAACAACTGTTTTGAGAGGGGTGCTAGCAATGTACAAGAGGGTGTGGCATATTTCACAAAAGTAACTATACTGCAATTTAGACTTTCAGGTGAACCTATAACTGATATGGCACTGGTCTGCTCCTAAGCATGCAGAAGCATGGCTCCAAGGGGGGAGTTAACAGTTGCACTAATTTTTGTAATTATCAAATTCAGACAGTCCCTTGACATACTTTCACTTCTTAGTAGTGCTCCCAGACAGTGTCGTGTGGACCCCAACCCCCCCCCCCCCAAATGACAATTCTCCAGATAGAGGTCATCTGTTGGACAGAACTGACTAGACAGCAGACTGTTTAAGGTGGGAGTTCTTTATAAGAACATGGGATGTGTCAGAGCTCTACATAAAGATAAGCAATGGACCAAACTTTTATCCAGGGTTTCAACAATCCTATATATATATATATATATATATATATATATATATATATATATATATATATATATATATATATATATATATATATATATAAAAGAATCACTAGGAAGGTTGTCAGCAAGTTTGTGTATTAAATTTTTACACTAGTGGCAGGAATAGGGTGAAAGAACTTAAGCAGGTTTCAGGCAAAGAAAAATGGAAGGGGTGTGGGATGGTCATTGATCAGGGATAGGATCATTTGGGTGGCAATGGAGTCTATTAGTGGTGGTGGCAAGAGTTGGTAGTATAGCATGGGCGCTACAGCTTTTTAGGGATACCCAGAAATGTTTGGGATTACTTTGGTGCTTTTGTTGGAGACTGATGTAATAAGCTGTCTGTTTTGGCAGGTTTCTTAGCAAGGTTTCAGAAATTGAAAGATGTGTTTAGTCTAGGTGGCAATGTTTTATTTATTTTTTTCCCTTTTTGTTCTCAGTGGGGCCGAAGTGTCAAAAATAAAATTCCAAATGCAATGTGGCAGAGATTACATGAACTGGTCTTTGTTAAATTTAGTTGGGGTTACATATCAGACTACAGATTGCTTGGCTATGTTTGTATCATGGCATATGTTGGGAGGTGGGCACCAATAGTGACCACACCCAAACTCCCAGCTCAATATCTCTCAAGCAACTGCAAGATTCTGTGGTGTATTGAGTGCAACTCCTAACCAAGAAGTTGCAAAGGTACCCAAGCAGTAAATTCAAGATCCTCTACTTGTGTATGCTCCCCTCCGAATGCTACTTTTAAAGTTTAATTTTTTGTTTTCAGACACTGCAGCTATTCAAGCCTGTCACTGCTATTCTGCCACTTTAACAGCAGTCTAGATATAACCTGGTACAGTGATTTGGGGAGAGAATGGGTGGGATGGTAGTGGAAGAACTGGCTGGGTAGAGTATGAAATTAGTACTGAATGGCCATCAGGTTATTAGCAGTGGCTCTTGAATCAGAGGCGGAAACTCCATTGAAAGCTAATTTGGTATACTAGTAGGCACCATTTGAGTTTCCTAATGTAAATGAAAAGGCCATCTTCAGAGCTAGTAGCATTCCCATATTCACATCCAACTTTGCACAGTGCGCTTTAATGTTTAAAGGTCCTTTTTGGTGGGTTTATGATCTTTTGTAAAGTTTATATGGTAAATTTACAATTACACTTATGGTAAATGGCAAACTCCTTGACATCTGTCTACAAGTAGAATTCATTACAGGATTATCTGGAATACATTTATAGTCGTTTAAAATACTAATGCAAAGTCACTGACATTTAAGAGTTTTCTGTTGGGTGGGTCAAATTGTGCTTTAAGGAGAAGGTTACTGCTTAGTCAGACTGAAGAATTTGTTACATTATAGGGAAGGGAAACATTTGGTCAGGAAAAAAATCCTTGGGTGTATGTGTTGATAGCTGCATACCTGCTTATTTGGAGAGCTTTTCAAATCAGTCTTGGTTTGAAATCAGTGGGTTCAGAAGTGGGGGCATAGAAGTGGACCCAAGTTAAGTACACTAGGTGATTTTATTGACAATTACCTGGATTTCTACAAGTTCTAGAATGGTGTCATGCAGGATTCAGTCCCCACAGTTTACTATGAACCCAAAGTCATGTTCAGTGCTGAACCCTACAATGAGGCAGTGCTAGCTATTTTTTATTTTATTTTACATTTGTTGACCAGGCTAGTCTAGCTGGACATATATCCGTTTACAGTAGAGGCCCGGGGAGAAAAGCTCCAGTATAGATAAAATTACAGTGATTCATAACAATTTAAGAATTTTCTTAATAGAATTATACAAGGTACAAGAGAGGATATCTATGACATTTAAAAAACATTTAAGTCAAGTTATACAACAAAAAAATAAGAACTACATACTAAAGTAAATAAGAAATAGAGGCATCCCTTAAGATTCAACTCTCAACTCCAGAAAGAATCAGTTAGGGCCAGTAAGGGGACAGGAAGAAAAAAATAATTAGGCGTATTGAGACATACTCTCAGTCGGGATTGGTACAGGGACATAGCCATTGAGAAGTAAGATGTGCTTTGATTTGTCTTTTGAACAGAGAGGTGGACTCTAGAGTAGCTATTTCTTGAGGGATTAGATTCCAGTGTTTCCCTATGGAATTTGAAAATAGTGCATCCCCAGCTTTATTATATGATTTAGTTATGGATACTAGAAACTTATTGGCGGAACGAAGTGCGTCTAGGTTCTTATATGGAGAAATAAGTCTAGCCAGGCTCGGAGTATTTTCAGGGAAATGAAGGGTTTTATGAATGATAAGTAGTTGTTGGTAGAGTAGGTGGTTATTTAGTTCTAGCCAATTTAGTTGTTTCAGGTTGTGACAGTGGTGAGTTCTAAGGGGAGTAGCATTAATGAATCTAGCTATACTGTTATAGCATGTCGAGAGTTTATTGATGTTATTTTTAGATAGTGTGGTATATATAGCTGAAGCATAAAAAAGGGTGGAGAGCAGGTGGGTCTGTGCAATGGTTTTTCTAGCTGCTGGGTTAAGGAAGGGTTTAATTCTGTAGAGTGTCCCAATTTTTTTATTAACAGCTTTAATAGTACTATTAATTTGGTCATCAAAGTTAAGATGGTTGTCAATGGTTACACCTAATAGTAGAGTGGTATTGTCAGGGTTAATACAGGTAGAATTATCTGAGGTGATAGTAAAGAGAGGTGTAGGAGATTTATTATTAGGAGTAAAGAGAAGCTTTGTTTTTTTGGGATTAAGGAGGAGGCAGTGCTGCATAAACCATTTTTCAACGTTATGAAAGGTTGTTTGGGTGATGGACTGGAGAGAGGAAATATTTATGGCAGAGCAGATCAATGTTGAGTCATCTGCATATTGGATGCAGGTTGCTTGTGGTACATTCAAATAAAGGTCATTAATAAATACTGAGAAAAGAAGGGGTCCAAGGATAGATCCTTGTGGAACACCAACATTTACTGGGAGTAAAGATGAAAGGTTGTTCTCCCAAAGAACTGCTTGTTGCCTGTTTTCAAGATAGCTTCTAAACCACTGTAAAGTATGTGAGCTTAAGGAGAGGTTGTTAAGTTTTTCAAGAAGTATGTTATGGTTAACCATATCAAAAGCTTTTGATAGATCTATAAATAGTGCAGAAGAGAAATGGTTACTGTTTCGATTTCTATTTATGGAGTCAGCAAAGGACAGAAGGGCAGTTGTAGTACTGTGATGGGGCCTGAAACCATGTTGACAGTCAGCTAGAAGGTTGTTTTGAAGAAGGTAGTTAAGAAATTGTTTGTGTATACACCTTTCCATTATCTTAGCTAATGGGGACAGTAAGGCAATAGGACGATAATTGGATAATTCAGAAGGGCCCCCTTTATGAAGGGGAATAATGTGAGATATTTTCCAAACTGAAGGGATTTTCCTTTCAGAGATGGTCCTATTTATCAGAATAGATATTGGGTGATAGATAGCTTTTGCAGCAATTTGTAAGTATTCAG